>NC_054875.1:50964888-51144888 GCF_018320785.1 Cheilinus undulatus
TTATAGATCATGGTGTCATAGATCCTGGTGTTATAGATCATGGTGTTATAGATCATGGTGTTATAGATCCTGGTGTTATAGATCATGGTGTTATACATCCTGGTGTCATAGATCCTGGTGTTATAGATCATGGTGTTATAGATCATGGTGTAATAGATCATGATGTTATAGATCATGGTGTTATCGATAGTGGTGTTATAGATCCTGGTATGTAGATCCTGGTGTTATAGATTTCGGTGTTCTAGATTTTTTTTGTCATAGATCCTGGTGTTATAGATCCTGGTGTCATAGATCATGGTGTTATAGATCATGGTGTTATAGATCATGGTGTTATAGATCATGGTGTCATAGATCCTGGTGTTATAGATCATGGTGTTATAGATCATGGTGTTATAGATCCTGGTGTTATAGATCCTGGTGTTATAGAGCCTGGTGTCATAGATCATGGTGTTATAGATCCTGGTGTTATAAATCATGGTGTTATAGATCCTGGTGTTATAGATCCTGGTGTCATAGATCATGGTGTTATAGATCATGGTGTCATAGATCCTGGTGTTATAGATCATGGTGTTATAGATCCTGGTGTTATAGATCATGGTGTTATAGATCCTGGTGTTATACATTTTGGTGTTATAGATCATGGTGTTGTAGATCATGGTTGTATAGATCATGATGTTATAGATCCTGGCGTTATAGATCATGGTGTTATAGATCATGATGTTATAGATCCTGGCATTATGGATCATGGTGTTATAGATCATGATGTTATAGATCCTGGCGTTATGGATCATGATGTTATAGATTTTGGTGTTATAGATCCTGGTATTATAGATCCTGGTGTCATAGATCATGGCATTAACGATCATGGCGTTATAGATAATAGTGTCATAGATCCTGGTGTTATAGATCCTGGTATGTAGATCCTGGTGTTATAGATTTTGGTGTCATAGATCCTGGTATTGTAGATCATGGTGTTATATATCATTGTGTTATACATAGTGGTGTTATATATCCTGGTGTTATAGATCATGGTGTTATAAATCCTGGTGATATAGTTCCTGGTGTAATAGATCATGATGTTATCGATAGTGGTGTTATAGATCCTGGTGATATAGATTGTGGTGTTATAGATCCCGGTGTTATAGATCATGGTGATATAGATTGTGGTGTTATAGATCATGGTGTTATAAATCCTGGTGATATAGATCCTGGTGTTATAGATCCTGGTGTTATAGATCATGGTGTTATAGATCCTGGTGATATAGATTGTGGTGTTATAGATCCTGGTGTTATAGATCATGGTGTTATAGATCCTGGTGATATAGGTCATAGTGTTATAGATCCTGGTGTTATAGATCATGGTGTTATAGATCCTGGTGTTATAGATCATGGTGTTATAGATCATGGTGTTATAGATCCTGGTGTTATAGATCATGGTGTTATAGATCATGGTGTTATAGATCATGGTGTTATAGATCATGGTGTTATATATCATCGTGTTATAGATCCTGGTGTTGTAGATCCTGGTGTTATAGATTTTGGTGTTATAGATCCTGGTATTGTAGATCATGGTGTTATATATCATTGTGTTATATATCCTGGTGTTATAGATCATGGTGTAATAGATCATGATGTTATAGATCATGGTGTTATTGATAGTGGTGTTATAGATCCTGGTGATATAGATTGTGGTGTTATAGATCCCGGTGTTATAAATCCTGGTGATATAGTTCCTGGTGTTATAGATCCTGGTGTTATAGATCATGGTGTTATCGATCATGGTGTTATAGATCCTGGTGATATAGATTGTGGTGTTATAGATCCTGGTGTTATAGATCATGGTGTTATAGATCCTGGTGTTATAGATCATGGTGTCATAGATCCTGGTGTCATAGATCATGGTGTCATAGATCCTGGTGTCATAGATCCAGGTGTTATAGATCCTGGTGTTATAGATTGTGGTGTTATAGATCATGGTGTTATAGATCCTGGTGTTATAGATTGTGGTGTTATAGATCATGGTGTTATAGATCATGGTGTTATAGATCCTGGTGTTATAGATCCTGGTGTCATAGATCATGGTGTTATAGATCCTGGTGTTATAGATCATGGTGTTATAGATCCTGGTGTCATAGATCATGGTGTTATAGATCATGGTGATATAGATCCTGGTGTTATAGATCATGGTGTCATAGATCCTGGTGTCATAGATCATGGTGTTATAGATCATGGTGTTATAGATCATGGTGTTATAGATCCTGGTGTCATAGATCATGGTGTCATAGATCATGGTGTTATAGATCCTGGTGTTATAGATCATGGTGTTATAGATCCTGGTGTCATAGATCATGGTGTTATAGATCCTGGTGTTATAGATCATGGTGTCATAGATCATGGTGTTATAGATCCTGGTGTTATAGATCATGGTGTTATAGATCCTGGTGTCATAGATCATGGTGTTATAGATCATGGTGATATAGATCCTGGTGTTATAGATCATGGTGTTATAGATCATGGTGTTATAGATCATGGTGTTATAGATCATGGTGATATAGATCCTGGTGTTATAGATCCTGGTGTTATAGATCATGGTGTTATAGATCATGGTGTTATAGATCATGGTGATATAGATCCTGGTGTTATAGATCCTGGTGTTATAGATCATGGTGTTATAGATCCTGGTGTCATAGATCATGGTGTTATAGATCAGCTGACTGTCCTTGTGCGTTCTACCACATTGTAAAGATTGTCTGAGCAGAGCCAGCCTTAGTCAACAAGACTGCTGTGTTTTTCATTAACCAGCCCTGATTGGCTGCTGTGTTTTTCATTAACCAGCCCTGATTGGCTGCTGTGTTTGTCATTAACCAGCACTGATTGGCTGCTGTGTTTGTCATTAACCAGCCCTGATGGGCTGCAGAAAGGCCTGCAGCTCCATAGACAGTGTCACAGTGAGCTGTTGTAATCCACCTATACCAACATTTGGAGCCATTAAACAACAATCAGTGTAAAACTCCAGCTGCCTGAAGCTCTGGTTGTGTATTTAAGGCTCTCTCTGTGCCTTGTGTTCAGTGGTGAGCACTGAGATGGAGCAGCAGCTGTGTAATGAAAGATTTCTGTTTTTATCAGAGTATTCACAGAGGACAGATGAGGAAGATTAGCCTGCTGGCTGTGCTGAAATGTTCATGTTGTTGCAGACTTTTCTCTCCAAACAGGAGGTGAACACGGAGAGATAACAGGACCAGACTGAACGCTGGTCGATCTGTTTCCTCTCTGGTCTCAGCGCGGTGAAAAACCACAGAAGCCGCCATCGCCATCTGGATGTTGGAGACCTGTCAGAACGTTTCTGTTACTGCTGTGTGGCATCGTCATAGAGTCTGAAACAGAGCTGATGAAGACAGACTGTGGCTCTGTATGAGCGCCACATGAGTCCTGACAAGTACAATGATCATTAGGGTCAAATAAATATATCCTCATACACCAAACGGACAAAATCATTCAGCCGTTCCACCAACAGGGCCTGAGATACACTCAGATCCATGTACTCTAATCTGGAGTTCTCCTCCTCCTGGAGCTCCAACAGCCGCTGCTCTTCTGGATGTTTCTGTGGGAATGTGTGTCCATTCATCCTGTAGACCAGGGGTTCCCAACCTTTTCAGCCTGCGACCCCCAAAATAAAGGAGCCAGAGACTGGGGACCCCCAAAATAAAGGAGCCAACGACCGGGGACCCCAAAATAAAGGAGCCAGAGACCAGGGACCCCCAAAATAAAGGAGCCAACGACCGGGGACCCCAAAAATAAAGAAGCCAGAGACCGGGGACCCCCAAAATAAAGGAGCCAGAGACTGGGGACCCCCAAAATAAAGGAGCCAGGGACTGGGGACCCCCAAAATAAAGGAGCCAACGACCGGGGACCCCAAAATAAAGGAGCCAGAGACCAGGGACCCCCAAAATAAAGGAGCCAACGACCGGGGACCCCAAAATAAAGGAGCCAGAGACCAGGGACCCCCAAAATAAAGGAGCCAACGACCGGGGACCCCAAAAATAAAGAAGCCAGAGACCGGGGACCCCCAAAATAAAGGAGCCAGAGACTGGGGACCCCCAAAATAAAGGAGCCAGGGACTGGGGACCCCCAAAATAAAGGAGCCAGAGACCGGGGACCCCAAAATTAAGGACCCCGAGACCAGGGACCCCCAAAATAAAGCCGCACACGACCGGGCACCCCAAAATAAAGGACCCAGAGACCAGGGACCCCCAAAATAACGGAGCCAACGACCGGGGACCCCAAAAATAAAGAAGCCAGAGACCGGGGACCCCCAAAATAAAGGAGCCAGAGACCGGGGACCCCCAAAATAAAGGAGCCAGAGACCGGGGACCCCCAAAATAAAGGAGCCAACGACCGGGGACCCCAAAAATAAAGAAGCCAGAGACCGGGGACCCCCAAAATAAAGGAGCCAGAGACCGGGGACCCCCAAAATAAAGGAGCCAGAGACTGGGGACCCCCAAAATAAAGGCGCCAGAGATCGGGGACCCCCAAAATAAAGGAGCCAGAGACCGGGGACCCCCAAAATAAAGGAGCCAGAGACCGGGGACCCCCAAAATAAAGGAACCAACGACCGGGGACCCCCAAAATAAAGGAGCCAACAACCAGGGACCCCCAAAATAAAGGAGCCAGAGACCGGGGACCCCCAAAATAAAGGAGCCAGAGACCGGGGACCCCCAAAATAAAGGAGCCAGAGACCGGGGACCCCAAAATAAAGGAGCCAGAGACCGGGGACCCCCAAAATAAAGGAACCAACAACCGGGGACCCCAAAATAAAGGAGCCAGAGACCGGGGACCCCCAAAATAAAGGAACCAACAACCGGGGACCCCAAAATAAAGGAGCCAGAGACCGGGGACCCCCAAAATAAAGGAGCCAGAGACCGGGGACCCCAAAATAAAGGAACCAACAACCGGGGACCCCAAAATAAAGGAGCCAGAGACTGGGGACCCCAAAATAAAGGAGCCAGAGACTGGGGACCCCCAAAATAAAGGAGCCAGAGACCGGGGACCCACAAAATAAAGGAGCCAGAGACCGGGGACCCCCAAAATAAAGGAACCAACAACCGGGGACCCCAAAATAAAGGAGCCAGAGACTGGGGACCCCCAAAATAAAGGAGCCAGAGACCGGGGACCCCAAAATAAAGGAGCCAGAGACCGGGGGCCCCCAAAATAAAGGAACCAGAGACCGGGGACCCCCAAAATAAAGGAGCCAGAGACCGGGGACCCCCAAAATAAAGGAGCCAGAGACCAGGGACCCCCAAAATAAAGGAACTAGAGACCGGGGACCCCCAAAATAAAGGAGCCAGAGACCGGGGACCCCCAAAATAAAGGAACCAACAACCGGGGACCCCCACTGTACCTGAAGGAGGATGACCACAGACATGAACGTTCTAGAATAGTCACGTGGAGACAAGGCTGTTCATAAAGGGGATCATGGACCCAGCCAAACTGGGGACCAGCAAAACCATGGTCCACAGTAAAGTTAAGCTGTGATATTCATATCTCATATATAACCTGAAACAACAACCACTCTAATCAAAGATATTTTTAATCATTTATGTAGTAAACAGCCTTCTTAAAAATGTAAATCCCCTTTCTTAAAAATAAATATACATATCAAAATGGTTTAAAAATTGCTACAATGGATTCGTAAAGGAAAAAAAATGTTGGAAAAGATGGTGAAATTGGATTTTTAAAGGAGCAGAAATGGGTTTGAAGTGGCAAATATCAGATAAAGATGGAAAAAAAGGGCATAAATAGTGGTAAAAGGGAGTTAAAAAGTGCCTGAAATGGCTTTAAATTGGCAAAAATGTGTGGAAATTTGGTGAAAACAGATGAAAAATTGACATAAACAGGCAAAAAAGGGTTAAGTGAGAAAGAAAAAAATAGGCAGATAATGACAGAAATTGGTTAAACTGGCAAAAATGGGCATATCAAATGGAGAAAAGTGGCTAAAATGGGAAAAATTGGGCATAAAAAGTGGGAAAAAGGGATAAAAAGTAGCAATAATAGGTCAGCAGAGGCAACATTAAGTTGATTTAGAAGTGTCGAAAAATTTAAAACTGAGAAAAATAGGAGTTACATGGAAAAAAATGTGTTAAAATTGGTGGAAAAAATGTCAAAAAGGGATTAAAATTTGACTAAATTGTTGTGAAGGGGCAACAGTGTAACTTTAAAAGATTTGTAGTTTTTTAGGGCATCTGGCGACCCCATCTCAGTGTCTCGTGACCCCCAAAGAGGTCCCAACCCCAAGGGTGAGAACCCCTGCTGTAGAGCATTTCTGAGGTCAGGCTCTGATGTTGGACCAGAAGGCCTGGACCACAATCTCTGTTCCAGTTCATCCCAAAGGTGCTGGATGGGGTTCAGGTCAGGACTCTAGTCTTTCTAGTTCTTCTTGGTCTTTGGACCACAGTCCTGCTGGACTCTAATCCGTCCTGGAGCCGACCCCAGACCTCCTGTTGACCACCTGAGAACGACTATGGTTGGTCTCCTGTAAAATGTCGGCAGAGATCTTTAGGATCCACATTGTCACAGAACCAAACCATCAGCTCCTCAGTCCTGGTTTTGATTCAGACCTTCAGGGAGAAATGAAATCAAACCCGTCTGTTAGCGTCTGAACGTGAAGGTGACCATCAGATCTGGTCAGACCTTTACACCGAGAAGGTCTCAGATTTCTCGTCTTTAACGAACGTCCCTGTCTCTGATTCTCCTCCTGGTCTCTCTCTGACCCTGAACAACCCCCCGACACTCCTGAAGGTTTCTGTGTGGCTGAGGTCAGGGGTAAGAGTAAGGCTGAACCTTACTTCAACCTGAAAGTCTTCTTTCCTATAAAGGAGCCGTAGCAGCAGGTCGGTTTAGTCTAAGGTCGACCTCAAACACTGAAGCAGAGGAGAGAGAGACTTTAATACTCAGAGCTCTGCTGATCAGTCTAAATCAAACCCTACACCTTTGTTTCCCTCTTTCTGCAGAAACCAGCAGAAATATCAGAGGAGCTAAACTCACAGCCATGGTTCCTGCACTGACGTATTCTCAGCTCTTTTTCTAATGAACCTGCTGCTGATGACCTGATAGGGCTGCAGACTCATTAACGTGCTCTTCTTTTAAACCTGTTGCTGTCTCAGCATGCCAGCTCTCTGGGTTTCAGCTGCACTCAGTCCTAATGAGACCAACCAGAGAGCTTAGATCGCGGACTAGCTGTGTGTGAGGAGGCTATGCTAATGCAGTTAGCATCTGTGCACACAAACAGCCTGATGAGATCAGCTGATTCATGTCAGTTTGACTCTGAAGAAAGGAGCCTATAATAATGTGAACCCATGGTGATGAGCATCTTTAAAATGATCATTGATCCTGACTGAACTGTAGCTCAGAGCTACACTATATTGCCAAAAGTATTCACTCACCTGCCTTGACTCTCATATGAACTTCAGTGACATCCCATTCTTATTCCAGACGGTTTAGTCTGACGTGGGTCCACCCTTTGCTGCTATAACAGCTTCAACTCTTCTGGGAAGGCTTTCCACAAGGTCTAGGAGTGTGTTTATGGGAATGTTTGACCATTCTTCCAGAAGCACATTAGTGAGGTCACACACTGATGTTGGTCCAGAAGGCCTGGCTCTCAGTCTCTGCTCTAATTCATCCCAAAGGTGTTCTATGGGGTTGAGGTCAGGACTCTGTGCAGGCCAGTCAGGTTGATCCACACCAAACTCTCTCCTCCATGTCTTTATGGACCTTGCTTTGTGCACTGGTGCACAGTCATGTTGGAACAGGAAGGGGCCATCCCCAAACTGTTCCCACAAAGTTGGGAGCATGGAATTGTCCAGAATCTCTTGGTCTGCTGAAGCATTCAGAGTTCCTTTGACTGGAACTAAGGGGCCAAGCCCAGCTCCTGAAGAACAAGCCCACACCATAATCCCCCCTCCACCAAACTTTACACTTGGCACAATGCAGTCAGACAAGTACTGTTCTCCTGGCAACCACCAAACCCAGACTGGTCCATTAGATTGCCAGATGGAGAAGCGTGATTGGTCCCTCCAGAGAAGGCGTCTCCACTGCTCTAGAGTCCAGTGGCGGCGTGCTTTACACCACTGCATCTGTGGTCATGTATGGCTTGGATGCAGCTGTTACCATGTGAGCTAATCTGAAGGCCACGTGAAGTTTGGAGGTCTGTAGCCATTGACTCTGCAGAAAGTTGGTGACCTCTGCCCTCTATGACCTCAGCATCCTCTGACCCCACTCTGTCATTTTACGTGGCCTACCACTTGGTGGCTGAGTTGCTGTCGTTCCCAATGGCTTCCACTTTGTTCTAATACCACTGACAGCTGACTGTGGAATATTTAGGAGCCAGGAAATTTCACCACCGGCCTTGTTGCACAGGTGGCATCCTATCACAGTACCACGCTGGAATTCACTGAGCTCCTGAGAGCGAGCCATTCTTTCACTAATGTTTGTAGAAACAGTCTGCATGCCTAGGTGATGATTTTATACACCTGTGGACATGGAAGTGACTGGAACACCTGATTTACATTATTAGGATGGGTGAGTGAATACTTTTGGCCATATAGTGTATTTCTCTTCTATCAGCTACCTCAGGCTCACAGAGACATCGTTTTCATCATCATCATAATATCAGCGATGCTGAGTATGTTGGGGCGACTGTGGTCCAGGTCTGCTGAAGGCCTCCCTGAGGCCAGACTAACTGTTCCTGATCAATGAGAGCTGTAATTGTCCTAAAACAGCCACCGTAGCTCGCCGACTGTTCTACCTCCTTTAGTGTCAGACAGCTGAAAAAACTCAGATCCCATCAAACCAGAAATCTCTAGACAGTTATAGAGGAAATCATCCTCAGATATTTCAAACATGTTTGGACTCTTCTGTGGCTTTTTCAGACCTACAAGGATTTATTTTTGACAAGTTAGATCAACTCATTTGAGATTTTGAAGCTGTGGAGCTTTAAAGACAGAGACGCAGACTCTGTGATTTTAATAGTCAGATTTATTTCAAAGAAAAAACTAAAACTAAAGACAGAGGAGGAGGTTTTCAAATAGATCTATGGTCTCGATAAATATGACTATATAAATAGATGCCGTTCTCTCTTTATTCTAACGTTAAAGGACTATTACAGATAAATAGATGCCGTTCTCTCTCTATTCTAACGTTAAAGGACTATTACAGATAAATAGATGCCGTTCTCTCTTTATTGCTGCCCCCTCAGCATGGAACTCTCTCCAGACTGACTTGAAATTGTCTGAACTCTTTTCACTTGGAGCATTTCGTTCGGTCTTAAACGACAGACATCGTGAGACCTCAGAACAGTGCCTGTGTTTATAGATTTGTTTCTGAGTCATTTTCCAGCACTTTATCTACAAACACCTGTGCACTTTCTATAGTACTGTTTGTTTCAAACTTCACTGACTCTGAAATGTATTATTTATTATGACGTGTGCCACTGACCTCTTGGCCAGGTCGCCCTTGTAAAAGAGATCTGGATCTCAATGGGAATTATCTTGTAAATCAAGGTTGAATAAAAAATATTCTAACGTTAAAGGACCATTACAGATAAATGGAAGCCATTCTCCTTCCTTATAAAGGACTATTTAAAGGTATAATTGTGACCTCGCTGCTTCAACTCCAGCCTTGGCTCAGATAAACACTCATTAACCATCATTCAGATTCTCTGCTGATCCATGGAGACAGAAAACAGAAACCTTGGTGCTGTTAATCAGCCCTATGAATGTAAATGTGTGTTTTGATTGTTCAGCAGATACCTGAGGTTCATTAATAGCACATTACCAAGGCTGTATCTGTGCTTTACACATTTACTGATCCTTTCTATCACGCTTCTTCCAGCTACGCTCTGTATCACTCACTACAACTTTTATTTCTCTCATCACTTCAATTTAGACCTGATGGAGCCTTTAGAAAACTGGAGCTGAGCCCCACTGACAGAGAAACAAGTCTTCAGACAGCCTGATATCAGCTAATCTTTATTTACTGTCCTACACACAGCAGAAATCAAAATGATTCAACCACAAGCAGGTTAAATCAGGCTTATAGTGAACATTTACAGACTCTGTGCTGTTTGCTAACACCAAGCCATGAAGTCAAAGGTCAGAGGAGCTGCAGAGCTTCAGAGCTGCAAAGCTGCAGAGCTTCAGAGCTGCAGAGCTTCAGACCTGCAGGGCTGCAGAGCTTTAGAGCTGCAGAGCTGCAGAGCTTCAGAGCTTTAGAGCTTTAGAGCTTTAGAGCTTCAGAACTGCAGAGCTTCAGAGCTTTAGAGCTTTAGAGCTTTAGAGCTTCAGAACTGCAGAGCTTCAGAGCTTTAGAGCTTCAGAGCTTTAAAGCTTTAGAGCTTTAGAGCTGCAGAGCTTCAGAGCTTTAGAGCTTTAGAGCTTTAGAGCTTTAAAGCTTTAGAGCTTTAGAGCTGCAGAGCTGCAGAGCTTCAGAGCTTTAGAGCTTTAGAGCTTTAAAGCTTTAGAGCTTTAGAGCTGCAGAGCTTCAGAACTGCAGAGCTGCAGAGCTTTAGAGCTTTAAAGCTTTAGAGCTTCAGACCTGCAGAGCTTCAGAGCTTCAGAGCTTTAGAGCTTTAGAGCTTTAGAGCTTCAGACCTGCAGAGCTTCAGAGCTTCAGAGCTTTAGAGCTTTAGAGCTTCAGACCTGCAGAGCTTCAGAGCTTCAGAGCTTCAGAGCTTCAGAGCTTCAGAGCTTTAGAGCTTTAGAGCTGCAGACCTGCAGAGCTTCAGACCTGCAGAGCTTCAGACCTGCAGAGCTTCAGAGCTTCAGAGCTTCAGACCTTCAGAGCTTCAGAGCTGCAGAGCTGCAGAGCTGCAGAGCTTTAGAGCTTTAAAGCTTTAGAGCTTCAGACCTGCAGAGCTTCAGAGCTTCAGAGCTTTAGAGCTTTAGAGCTTTAGAGCTTCAGACCTGCAGAGCTTCAGAGCTTCAGAGCTTTAGAGCTTTAGAGCTTCAGACCTGCAGAGCTTCAGAGCTTCAGAGCTTCAGAGCTTCAGAGCTTTAGAGCTTTAGAGCTTCAGACCTGCAGAGCTTCAGAGCTTCAGAGCTTCAGAGCTTTAGAGCTTTAGAGCTGCAGACCTGCAGAGCTTCAGACCTGCAGAGCTTCAGACCTGCAGAGCTTCAGAGCTTCAGAGCTTCAGAGCTTTAGAGCTGCAGAGCTGCAGAGCTGCAGACCTGCAGAGCTTCAAAGCTGCAGAGGTTTAGAGCTTTAGAGCTTCAGAGCCTCAGAGCTTCAGAGCTTTAGAGCTTCAAAGCTGCAGAGCTTTAGAGCTTTAGAGCTTCGGAGCTTCAGACCTTAGTGAGAGAGGAGACTAAAAACCTGATGGTCACTGACAAGCTGCTGTTGATGCTGGGTTAGGGTATGTGGCAGTCAGGCAGTGGTCACTAAGAACAGCTGCTGTTGTAGGCGGCTGTGTCACAGTAGAAGGAGTCTGGCTGGGACTGTGGGCCTGACATGACTAGAAAATACGTTCCTGATTGGTGCAGCTGACTTATATTTCTGACGCTGACCACGAAGGGATCAGACTTTAACTGTTCATCCAGCTAAGCCCATGCATCCCCGATTTCTTAGACAGTTTCTGCTATTCTGTTAGAGATTTTTGATCATGTATAATGGTTTCAGACTAGAACCCTCTCAGCTGTGGTCTAACTGATCACGGAGATGTGAAACGCAGAAAATTCTCCATGAATGACATCATGAGAAGAAAAGGAGGAAGCAGACTTTGCTCTGCAGAGCTGTAAGGGTTAAATCAGTCCATCCATGTTTAGATCTAATCTGTGGAACATGAAACATGAGCCGCTTAGCAGAGCGAACCTGATGAAGTCTGTTTGAGTAATGAAGCAATTCAGAAAGCAAGTACCTGAGAATAATTTGACCCGGTGAGAATCTAATAGAACAGCAGCACCAGCAGCAGTTGGATGCTCCACCAATTACCAAGCAGCTGCCTGATCAGCGCCTCCTCTGTCTGACATTATCTCTAAGACGTACAGGACTCACCCTGAGAGTGATGAAGACCCTCACACGGATGAAGGAACAGATTCTCAGACATATGCACGTGCTCTGTCGTGCATACAGGAGGTGTGACGCTGCCCTCATTATTTCGAGAAGAGAGTCACGACTAAGGATATTAGAGGCTGTACTCTGGGATGAGATGTTCATTAGAGCCTCACCTGCCATTCTGTCACTGTTTCTGCCCATCAGGTGTGCACACATCCAGGAACAGACTGTCCACGGAGCGCTGAGACTCTTCCTACTGACAATTACCAGACAGAAAAGTAGATGGTTGGTCAGGAAAAGGGCTGCAGCAGACTCTGGGTTTATTAGAAGAAATCTTCTTAGTTAGGGATGAACATGAGGCCCAGTGACCTCGGTCTTTGACCAACAGAAGGAGCTCATTCCATCCTTTAGTTAGAGCAGTTATCTGTGCAAATCTGGAGTAAATCCCTCCGTGCATTCTTCAGATCTGACATTCACAGGTAAGACATGACCTGGAGCAATGCCCTCCAAAATCTGATCAGTTCATCCTGCAGGCAGAGTGGATGTTTGTGAAGAGATACCACATTTACCAGAAAAGGAGGGGCCACAGGTTGTCTGCAGTCATGTGACCCTGAAGGCCAGATGGGGTCAGAGGAAAGTTAGTGCTTTATAGCTCTAACTGGACCTGTACGCTGCAGATATCAGCAGGGCGTTTCTACCATCACTGCTCTTTACAGTCATTACGTTCTGACCACAGGTTCTCTGGTTTACCTGGTGTAGAGGTAATCAGTATCACTAGAGTCTAGAGTCCATCTGGGTGAATACTTAGAGGATGAATGCTTTAAAGGCCCTGCATCTGTAAGGGCTGCATCATATTAAAGTCTGAAATCAGAGAGGATGATTAAATACTGCATGAGATAAAACCCTGATGTAGCGACTCTTAGAGATGATGTGGAACCAGTGACCCAGCGAGAGGGTCAAACCCCAGTCCGCCCCAGCACACTCACATCCAGGGTTGGTCCTGCAGCAGCAGCCTTTAATTCAGCAGTGTAGTAGGACTGCAGCAGCAGCCGGTAAATAATGAATGATTTTCCTATAAATCAGGAGCAGGATGTGGCAGTGCTGAGCGTGCTCGGACCTTTTCATTGCAGCAGCTCTTCTAACAGCATTACTGTAGCTGTGATAGCTGACTGCTGCATCCTAGAGAACACAGCGCATGATCAGAGAACCGTTGTGGACATTACAGCCAAGAATTTAGTCAGCAGTGAGAAGGAGACTTCAGACGTTCTCACCACAGACATCCTCACCACAGACATCCTCACCACAGACATCCTCATCCTGAGAGAGAGGCTGAGGGAGACTATAGAGCACAGCGGTGACCTCTGAGATGATCCTATCTACAACCATGGAAGCACCTCTGCTCCATCAACCTCTCTCTCTCTCTCCCTCTCTCTCTCTCTCTCTCTCTCTCACCACTTTCATCTTGCAGCTTTTTTTCAAAATGTTTTTCAAAAGTCAAAAGTAATTGTTCAGCAAATTTGACCAATAAATCTGACCAATAGTCTCCACTCAGTGCTAAAAGCTGCTTTCACAAAGTGTTGACTCAGCAGTCCAGTCCTCATTAAACACGTCTGAACAGGCATCAGACAAAAACAGGAGGAAACTGTGGTGTTACTGGTTTACTCCAGCAGATATCTGAAACAGGAGGAAACTGTGGTGTTACTGGTTTACTCCAGCAGATATCTGAAACAGGAGGAAACTGTGGTGTTACTGGTTTACTCCAGCAGATATCTGACATGGAACATGGCGGCTAACCTTCAGAAGCAGATGGATCCCTGTCATGTCTGTCATCACAGACCCATCCTGCAGAGCCTAAGCTGATTTGCTCGTTCTAGTTTGAGAATAGCGAGACCAATCAGAGTCATGTCAGGAGAAAGAGGCGGTACCTATAGGTGTGGTTTACCCGAGGCGACTGTGAGCTAATGGTTGACGGTTGGAGCAGCTATGGCGGTGATTTTATCAGATCTGGGTGTAAATCCTTTATTAAAAGTAAAAAACTGCAGTGACAGCTGTTTTCTGACAGAGCTGATCTACCAGCTGATGGTCAGCAGGCATCTAAAGACTGATGAGATCATGGCCTATAATTAGCCTTTAATGAATGTGGCAGACAGAGTTCGTCCAATCACCTATCAGGTTTTATTTTGAACAGTTCTCACCTTCTCTAACATAATCTAGGGATGTGTTATATACCTCAGAGACATGGACATCTGACAGTGTCAGGTTCTTCAGAGACTCAGAGACTTGCCAGCTGAGACACACACAGGACACTTAGCTGCCCTCTGACTGTTATCCTGCATCAACGGCAGACCATCATGTCTCTATGCATCTAAACTTTGCAATCAGTGCCACACACAGAAACACGCCTGATCTTACCTTCCAAACTAACAGATCAATGCAGAGAACTCTGAATCTGCAGTAAAGGATATGAATGTACTGCTGGATCAGCTAAAACCCTGATCCAGAACACAACTATTAAGAGAATCAAGTCAAACTTGATTTCTTGAGCATATTTCATTCACAAGGCGACAAAACAGCTTTCCCAATCACAGGCAGGCTGAATTTACCTCCACAGTCCAGATCTCCAGGGCTGAGATGAGGATGCACAGAACTTAACAAAGTTATTAGACCACCTGTCATCTCTGTCTCAGAGACCATCCAGCATCATGAAGTGCTTTAATGCGGACTCTTTCATTTTCAGTCAGCTCTCCACGTTTTACCATTTTGAACAGGAATGAGGAATTTCAAACTGAATTCACCCAAATGTGAGCCGGCTCACTGGGCTTCTCTGAGAAGTCAGAAATGAATCAAGCATAACATTCAACCACTAAAACTCATTTTTCTGTTCAGGAATGACAGTAAATAACTATAATCTGACATATTAATCAGAAATATTCATGTGCTTTAATATTTATTCAGTTTTTTGGTAAATCAGTAAATGTGAAAATTCATGGATAACAATAATAATTCTATTTTAGCGTTAAAAATATCATTTGGGTTAAAGAGCTTCTACATGTTGGTGTATTAACCATTGCAGAAACATCAAAATGATTTTGGTAATTACCAATGCTGTTAATGTAGGGCAGCTGTGGCAGAAACCTGACTGTGGTTAGGGTTAGGGTGGGCTGATGCATTAGTTAAGCTCTGTAGGTGTTGGACAGAATCTTTTCACTGATGCCAGCAAAGGCCGCTCTGTTTTCATCTGACAGTGTCTCTGGAGTTTGGCAGGAGCTTCTTCCTCATTTATTCATAAATCTGTGAGCTTCTGTGGCAGAGGGTCTACTGATGTGACGCTGTGGAGGTTAATTCCCCCGTCAGAGAGTCAGGCCACACAGAGGGCCTTGGTAACCTCTGACCCAGGCTGGCTGATCTCAGCTGTGTCTGCAGGTTGTAGTTACATCAGACTGGACTATGGAGAGAGAGGAAGATGTTGACTATGAGAGCTGAGAGTGACTGCCATCTGCAGCTGAGAGGTTTGATATCAGAGACCATCAGGGAGGTTCAGAGGTCACTGAAGCTGTCAGTGAAGCAGCTGAATGCAGCTGAAGAGCCACGGTGAGAGCTGCTGAGAGTTTGATAGAGAAAGTGGAGAGGTGTCATCTGCTGGCTCTGTGAGGCCAGACAGATCTTATAGACCTCCCTCAGAGGTCTTTCTGTAGAGCTAAGAACTACCAGAGTCCAAACAGGAAACCAGGACCTGAACACAGTCACCTAGCAGAGGCTGCAGGCAGTGAGAGGTCTAAAGGATCACAGCTGAGTCTGGATTCAGGAGAATGTTGTGAGGTGGCATTAGAGATGAGCTGCACAGAGGAACAGTGGTGTGCTCTGTTGCCTCAAAGGTTCTTGGTTCAAATCCCAGTCAGACAAACTAAAGTTTAGAGTTTAGCATTCTCCTTGTGCATGGCTAGTGTTCCCACCAGGTACTCTGGGTTCCTCCACAGTCCAGAAACAGGACGGGATCATGCTCAGTGGATTGATTCAGTGCAGGTGTGCATGTGAGCACAGCAGCCCTGTGATTGGCTGGCCGCCCCATTCTACTTGGAGCTGCTCCTGCAGGTCATCAGAGAAAACATGGACAACTGAAGCCATAAAACTGAGTCGCTCTGTGTGGAGTACAGGGTGGGAAAACCACCTCAGCTCTCTCCTTACATTCTGCTCTTCATCCAGCAGAACCAGCCGTGGTTAAACATGTGGACAGGTTTCTGAAATAGAGCACGTTTCAAGGATGATCATGTTCAGGTCTGGAGCAGACTTCAGAACCTTTTCCTAGTCCCTTCCAGACATGCCTGTGGTGTGTTTCAGCCTACTCTCTGACCTTAATTAAGAGCAGAGCGCTCAGATTAACTCAGCTGCAGCTGCTCTCATTTACATTAGGTCTAACGAGCCAAATGTTAGGGATGCTGGGATGCATACATCAGCAGCTATGACAGTCATTTACAGGCTGGTATATCTTCTCTGTACCCCAGCCATGCTCTCACACATGAGTCTAAGTCTGCCTCTGTGATGATGATGGCTGATGCCGTCCATCTACAGTCCGTCTGTATGTAAGCATGTCCTTCAGGGCCGTTTCTGCAGCAGTAACACCTCTGGAACCCTCAGATGGGTTCTCTTTAAACTGCTAAAACCAGGGTGGACCTTTGTGAAGTCCTGAGTCTGAGGTCTGGGACATTAGGTCTGTCCCTGTTGATCCATCACTACTCTGACTGTCAGGAGCAGGATATAACCCGAGTGTAGGTCATGTTTGTCCTCATTTGTTCTCTGCATGCTTAAATCAGCTGGATGAGGCAGGAGGACGATGGCATGCTCTGTGATATCTAAGAGCAGGTGCTTCTGCAGGAAAACTGGTGCAACAGGCTTTCTGTGAGCCTGCAGTGTTCTCCACATCCCCACTAAGTCATCATCGTACCTATCATCGCACCATTGTTCTGAGGGCACGGGTGTAATCATGTGTGAAATTAGTTTGGATAGGGTTTGATGGGGCTCCATGTCTCGATGGATAAATTCAAAAGGCCGTCTAATTGCGTATGGGAGCAGTAGAGGAGGAAACCAATGACCTGTGGCCTGTTTATCTGCTGCTAATCAGGATCTAAGAGGAGGAAATAGAACTCATGCTACAGAGTCAGGTCTGGGCTCCATTTTAAAACACCACAGGATGAAAAAGTTACTGCAGAAACTTCACATGAAAGCAGAAACGACCACCAGTCAGACCTGGAACAGCTGAACAGTCCATGGAAGTACAGAGGCATTACTGCTGAGATAATGGCGGGCCAGGGTTTTTATTTCCCCTGGACCTGCCCGCTTCACCATCCACATCCTGCTGATGAAACCGGAGCTGCAGCACAGAGGACTTCATTCTCATGCATACAGCCCTCTATGTCTGATTTGACTTTACTGAGCTTTAGTTTGAAAAACCTCACTGAGATTAAAAACAATCTCCTTCCCCCTCTCTAGCAGACTTCTGTGGCAGAGTTTTCCTGTCAGGGCTGGAAATCATCTCTTCCTCGTCCTGAGGGGATCCACGCTCTTCTTCATTTATCACCTCTCTGTCCTCTCACATCTTCATCCTCATGGTTTTGTCCTCCCTCCTCTTCCTCCCGTGGTTTCCCCTCCTCTGCCTCCTGTCTCCTCAGATTTCATCTCCGTCTCTGTGCTTCCACCTCCCTCTCCTCCTGTTTAACCTTTTCTTCTCCTCGCTTTGTCTCTCTAGAGATGAACCTTTGCTCCATCTCTCTCCTCTCAGCCTCCTGTTTCACTTCTGCATCTCTTTCTCCCTGACGATTTTCATCCATGTGATGAGTTGTTCCTTATTTCTCCAGTTTAACTAAATTATTATATTAACCTCCTCTTCACCTCTTCCTATTCTGAGACACAGAACAGCTGTTTACAGCGCCACCTGCAGGCGGGATGATTCCACCTGCTGGAGTCAGACTCTGTGTGGTCAGGTCTCTGAAAACAGCTGATATCAGACCGACTATGATGGATCAGTCAGGGCCTCCATTAAACTACACTAAGTCAGGGGTCCTCAACCTTTTCAGCCCGCGACCGGGACCGCCAAAATAAAGGAGCCAGAGACTGGGGACCCCCAAAATATAGGAGCCAGAGACTGGGGACCCCCAAAATAAAGGAGCCAGAGACTGGGGACCCCCAAAATATAGGAGCCAGAGACTGGGGACCCCCAAAATAAAGGAGCCAGAGACTGGGGACCCCCAAAATAAAGGAGCCAGAGACCGGGGACCCCCAAAATATAGGAGCCAGAGACTGGGGACCCCCAAAATAAAGGAGCCAGAGACTGGGGACCCCCAAAATAAAGGAGCCAGAGACTGGGGACCCCCAAAATAAAGGAGCCAGAGACTGGGGACCCCCAAAATAAAGGAGCCAGAGACCGGGGACCCCCAAAATATAGGAGCCAGAGACCGGGGCCCCCAAAATAAGTGGGGCAGAGACGGGGGCCCCCCCAAAATACAGGAGCCAGAGACTGGGGACCCCCAAAATACAGGAGCCAGAGACTGGGGACCCCCAAAATACAGGAGCCAGAGACTGGGGACCCCCAAAATACAGGAGCCAGAGACTGGGGACCCCCAAAATACAGGAGCCAGAGACTGGGGACCCCCAAAATACAGGAGCCAGAGACCGGGGACCCCCAAAATACAGGAGCCAGAGACTGGGGACCCCCAAAATAAAGGAGCCAGAGACCGGGTCCCCCAAAATAAAGGAGCCAGAGACTGGGGACCGCCAAAATAAAGGAGCCAGAGACCGAGGACCCCCAAAATATAGGAGCCAGAGACCGGGGACCGCCAAAATAAAGGAGCCAGAGACTGGGGACCTCCAAAATAAAGGAGCCAGAGACCGGGGACCCCCAAAATAAAGGAGCCAGAGACCAGGGATCTCACAAAAAAAGGAGCCAGAGACCGAGGACCCCAAAAATATAGAAGCCAGAGACCAGGGACCCCCAAAATAAAGGAGCCAGAGACCGGGGACCCCCAAAATAAAGGAGCCAGAGACCGGGGACCCCCAAAATATAGAAGCCAGAGACTGGGGACCCCCAAAATAAAGGAGCCAGAGACTGGGGACCCCCAAAATAAAGGAGCCAGAGACTGGGGACCCCCAAAATACAGGAGCCAGAGACTGGGGACCCCCAAAATACAGGAGCCAGAGACTGGGGACCCCCAAAATACAGGAGCCAGAGACTGGGGACCCCCAAAATACAGGAGCCAGAGACTGGGGACCCCCAAAATACAGGAGCCAGAGACGGGGGTCCCCCAAAATATAGGAGCCAGAGACTGGGGACCCCCAAAATATAGGAGCCAGAGACTGGGGACCCCCAAAATAAAGGAGCCAGAGACCGGGGACCCCCAAAATATAGGAGCCAGAGACTGGGGACCCCCAAAATAAAGGAGCCAGAGACTGGGGACCCCCAAAATAAAGGAGCCAGAGACTGGGGACCCCCAAAATAAAGGAGCCAGAGACCGGGGACCCCCAAAATATAGGAGCCAGAGACCGGGGACCGCCAAAATAAAGGAGCCAGAGACCGAGGACCCCCAAAATATAGGAGCCAGAGACCGGGGACCCCCAAAATAAAGGAGCCAGAGACTGGGGACCTCCAAAATAAAGGAGCCAGAGACCGGGGACCCCCAAAATAAAGGAGCCAGAGACCAGGGATCTCACAAAAAAAGGAGCCAGAGACCGAGGACCCCAAAAATATAGAAGCCAGAGACCAGGGACCCCCAAAATAAAGGAGCCAGAGACCGGGGACCCCCAAAATAAAGGAGCCAGAGACCGGGGACCCCCAAAATATAGAAGCCAGAGACTGGGGACCCCCAAAATAAAGGAGCCAGAGACCGGGAACCCCCAAAATAAAGGAGCCAGAGACTGGGGACCCCCAAAATAAAGGAGCCAGAGACTGGGGACCCCCAAAATAAAGGAGCCAGAGACCGGGGACCCCCAAAATATAGGAGCCAGAGACTGGGGACCCCCAAAATAAAGGAGCCAGAGACTGGGAACCCCCAAAATAAAGGAGCCAGAGACTGGGAACCCCCAAAATAAAGGAGCCAGAGACCAGGGACCTCACAAAAAAAGGAGCCAGAGACCGAGGACCCCAAAAATATAGAAGCCAGAGACCAGGGACCCCCAAAATAAAGAAGCCAGAGACTGGGAACGTGGGGAAGTCCCCCAGGCTCCAGGCTGACCAGGAGAGCCTCCATAGAGGCTGTGAAGGCATGGATGGCATCATCAGTGGAGCAGTGGAGGGCTTCCAGGGGGGTTAGTGAGTGGCTGTGATTTATGGGTTAAAGGTGACAGCATTTAACTCTTACCCATCTCTTCTTGTCATACTCCACACGTCAGCCTCAGAGGGTTAACCCTTTAAGCTAAAGTTGCAAAATTGCGACAAGCAGCATTGCTGAATTAAACAGGCTGTGGCTGCAAATATGGTGCCTAATGTTGTTACTACTTTACACCAGGAGATGGCAGACATGAGTACCTTTAATTCCAGCAGCATTTGTGAGCGTGTTTCTATTCAGTTTGAAGATGCACCGCTGGCCGAGGAGACGAGGAAGTGGTTATAGTCGGAGCGTAAAAGAGAGAATGCTGGGAGGAATAGTGGAATATTCACCCCTGTGACGATGATGTTCTGTCATCCGGTGAGACCGAGACCAGTGACTCCGTGCGCCATGAGAGTCCACCAGCAGCACATACCGAAGCCAATGCTTTTCCTCACGGTGGCCGGGGTGGAAGACACGGTGGGGGTTGAGGGATGGTCAAAACACGAACATTGACGGAGGTAGCAGGAATAAAAAACAACACCGCAGAGGTGGGGGCGGACGTGTTAGAAGCCGTGGCAGTGGAGACCACCTGGTGACGTCAGAATATGCAAATTAGATTAGTGAATTTACTCCCACCACAAACTTTGGGTCATACTGAAGCGTTTTCTCATTTCCAGTATGCCTTTATCTCTGACCGCTTACAGCCTTCTGAAATCTTGATATCAAAATTGAATATTTTCTTGAAGAAACTGTGGCGCCAAAGGGTTAACTTTTTAAACACGAGCCACACCATGACCGTGATCTTAGCGCTGCATGCTCTGTGATGAGACGTCTGCATACGTTTACACTGAGCGACCATCACTGCGGCGTTCAGAGATGCTGGCGTTTGTTTGTCTCATTTTCATGACTGGACGACAAAACTCTGACTGAAAATGAAGCTGATGAATTCCCAGCACTCTTCGTCAGCCAGCCTTCACTCCAAACTTTAATCCGTTTTCAGAGTAAAAGCAGAAGTGGAGCCCCTGATGATCCGACTGCAGTCAGACTGATCAGAATATGAACGACTAGAATTGTTTTATTTCATTACATTTGGGTTGGACAATACGTCCTTCAAACCCAGAGGGATTATGTATTTTTCCATCCAATCCAATCACTCGATGCTCTCTTCTTCCTCTGAACGGCTTCGTAAAGCTCTGACAGAGATGCTAACTCCACACCAACAAGCAGCCAATTAGAGAGCTTGACCCCATCACTCAGAGTCCCCTCATCCTCTGCACACAATCCATCGTTGCTCTCCCTCCCTCCTCAGCTCTTCTCCTCCTGCATCAACAATTTAATTAGCCACATGCTGCACGCCTGCGTCCATCTCCCTTATCTCCCTCCCTCTGATCTCATTGGCAGACATTTACATGTGAATGGGACTGTTTGTTTTGCTGCTCTTGTTCATGAAACACAGAGGTGATTCAACCACTTCAAGCTATTGCATTAGCTTTTATAAACATCAGGAGCAGGGTTTGTTTCCTCTGTACTGTAGCTGCCACCTGAGACGGCAGCTCTTTACCCAATCAGTAGCCTGGGACCGCCTCCAGGTGCATTCTGGGAGCCAGAGACAGTTCATGTGTGCAGTCGTTTTCTCATGGAGTTTTAATGAAGCATGTTATTATAGAAATCAGAGTTTTTATACCAAATGAAAATGATGCCACCACAAAAAGGAGAATTAAATACAGATTAAGAAGAAATATGAGCTTCCAGGCAGCGAGGAGGCGGTGCAGAGAGAGAATCAGATCTGATGAAGCAGTAATAATCAGATATCATCTTTGTTTATAGAATTATTGCTTCTGCCACAACGACTTTTTGATTATTTCTCTGGTTAATATGCAGCACAGCTCACTAAATCTGTGACACAGTCTTTGTCTTTGAGATTTCTGCAGAATAACAGTCATTAAAGCCTCGTCATCAGCGTGTCCTTCAAGGCTGCCGTAGATCTGATCTCACGCTCGTCTGTCCTCGTGTCCAGGAGGTAAACTGGTATCACTGCTGTTACCACAAACTCTGACAACAGATTAAAGAGTTCTCAACTTCCTCTGGCGTTAATGTAAACTCTAAAACTACAGCAGGAGCTTCATGAATGGGTTTCCATGGCAACAGCTGCACGCAAGCCTCACATCACCAAGTCCAACGCCAAAGTTCAGAGTGAGTGGAGAAAAACACACCAACACTGGACTGTGGAGCGACCAATCATCTTCTCTGTTTACAGTCAGATGGAGAGTCTGGGTGTGGAGGATGCTGGGAGAACGTTACCTGTCTGACTGTGAAGTTTGGTGGAGGAGGGATAATGGTCTGGGGCTGGTGTTCAGGGTCTGGTCTAGACCCCTTATCTCCAGTGAAGGCCGATCTTAATGCTTCAGCAGACCAAGACATTCTGGACAATGCTATGCTTCCAACAGTTTGGGGAAGGCCCTTTTCTACTCCAGCAGGACTGTGGACCAGAGACCAGAGAAGGACTAGAAAGACTAGAGTCCTGACCTCAACCCCATCCAGCACTTTTGGGATGAACTGGAACAGAGACTGTGATCCAGGTCTTCTGGTCCAACATCAGAGCCTGACCTCAGAAATGCTCTACAGGATGAATGGACACACATTCCCACAGAAACATCCAGAAGAGAGGAGGCTGTTGGAGCTGCAGGAGGAGGAGAACTCCAGATTAGAGTACAAGGATCATTGGTGGAACAGTCAGGTGGCTGAATACTTTTGTCCATTTATAGGTCATTTCCACCAAGTGGTCCGGCTCAGTTCAGTGCAGAACAGCACGCATTTTTTTGCGTTTCCATAGAGCAAAAGTTGGAAAGGGTCCCAGAAAACCAACCCGTCCCGTCCCACTTTTCTGCACCCTTCTGTAGGGGTGCCAATCTTACCGAACCGTACCAAAAAGGTGGAGCTACACACAACAATAGCGGCTGCACTGATGTCACGTCAGCGCACGACTCAGCTGCTCACCTCCGGGCTTCAAACACAGAAGTCTGCGCTATGAGGAGCGGGCGAAAACAGGAGAAAAACGGACTAATATCTGCCTAAACGGAAAATATTTGGACTGGACAGAGATCCAGACTGTTTCCTGGTCTGTGGATGTTGGTATCTGACCACAAATCCAGTTTCCTGACGTTTATCTGGATGATTTTAAGAACACGAAGCAGAGCCTGAAGGCTCACATCAGCCTGATCCATCAGTGATGGATGAGAAACTAAATTAATGCAGAAGTTTGTGAATACGAAGCCTTAGAACAGTTCACTCTCTTCTGTAACTAGTTATTCATCTCTGTCTTACGTTAGCTAACCTGTGAAAACATCGCTCTGTGGTTGTTGGACGTGTTTGTAAAACTTCAGGCTGCAGACTATTTTAAAACCAGATCAGCGCACCCCGGATTTCTGACTTAATCTAGCTTGATTTTAACACCAGCTGAACTTTAACTTTATTTTTAATGCAGTGAATTCTCACAGTACAGCTCTGAACTTTCATATTTAGTCGTATAAACTGTTCTAGACTAGATATATTCACATATTAACGTGGTGTTACCACTCAGACCGTCTCACGTATTCATCAGCTGAGGATCTGTGCTGACAGCTGTTAACATCATTAAGATGCAGTTATTGTTTTAAAAGCACTTTCAGCTGAAATAAAGCTGTTTACTGCTCATTCCTGATTTCTGTCACTCATCCTTTCTAAAACTCTGCGGCTGGACCAGCAGACTCGCGCTGTCTGTGACTTCACATTCATCACCTTTACAGCCCCGCCCACCAGGTGAGAGCACGGGTGTCTGTGGAAACGCAAACTATTTTGGGGTTTAGCGTACCAAACCATACCAAACCGAACTGAATCAAACACGGCTTATGTTTGTTTCACATCCATCCAGGCCAGTGTTTCCAAATCATTCTTCTGTGAGCGCCCCCTACATGCAGCTGAGAACAGCTGACCCCCACAGACCGACAGGAGAATAAAAGTAATAGATTACTGTAGAAAACCAACATGAATTTAAATGTTTTCACTGATAAAACTATTTTATCAGCCTCAGAGCAGACAGAGCCCCTCCCCCTCACATCTTTGGTGCCCTCTCTGTCCAGGCCTGGTATGGCGCCCCTCAGGATCTAGAAGCTTCCTTGTGTTTACCTGTTTTCCTCCCCCTCTTTGGTTGGTCTGCAGCGTAGTTCCTTTCTTCAGAGCTGGCTCCGTCTTATTGCTGCTGCTCTTACATACATCCACAGCCTGGCTCTGCTGTAATTAGCCTCTGTCTGATTCTGTCACTGGCTCACAATACAACTTTTTAGCATCCTGTCTCCTCATTAGCAGCAGTAAAGGAGGATCATGTCTGCCTTTCACGGCTGCTCTCACGCTGGGCGGATCCATTCATTAGGCTCTGCTCATTTCTACGTCCTCAAGGTCAGAACTGAAGGCTGACTGCGGCGTGATCGATTCCTTTGTTTGTCCGCCGTTAATGACATGCAGTCACACAAACACCGCCGATGGGCTTTTAATGAATTTCAATATTCTTCACATCACACTCTGTGAGCGATGTCGCCCCAGCTCAGGGAACGTTAGAAGAAACTGGAGCCATAAACATCTAGCAGAAAATAATTATTACAATCAAGTTTGTGCTGCAGCTGAAGTGTAGCTGCAGGCGTGTTCTCACCGTTAGATCCTGTTTATCAGGAGCTACGTCACCTTTACAGGAGCTACATCACCTTTACAGGAGCTACATCACCTTTACAGGAGCTACATCACCTTTACAGGAGCTACGTCACCTTTACAGGAGCTACCTCACCTTTACAGGAGCTACATCACCTTTACAGGAGCTACGTCACCTTTACAGGAGCTACATCACCTTTACAGAAGTTACATCACCTTTACAGGGGCTACATCACCTTAACAGGAGCTACATCACCTTTACAGGAGCTTCCTGTTTATCAGGAGCTACATCACCTTTACAGGAGCTACGTCACCTTTACAGGAGCTACGTCACCTTTACAGGAGCTACATCACCTTTACAGGGAGCTACATCACCTTTACAGGAGCTACATCACCTTTACAGGGGCTACATCACTTTTACAGAAGCTACATCACCTTTACAGGAGTAACATCATCTTTACAGGAGCTACATCACCTTTACAGGAGCTACATCACCTTACAGGAGCTACGTCACCTTTACAGAAGCAACATCACCTTAACAGGAGCTACATCACCTTTACAGGA
Organism: Cheilinus undulatus; assembly: GCF_018320785.1. NCBI lineage: Eukaryota > Metazoa > Chordata > Actinopteri > Labriformes > Labridae > Cheilinus > Cheilinus undulatus. The sequence continues at coordinate 50,990,472 of NC_054875.1, forward strand.
GCTACATCACCTTTACAGAAGCTACATCACCTTTACAGGAGCTACGTCACCTTTACAGGAGCTACGTCACCTTTACAGGAGCTACGTCACCTTTACAGGAGGTACGTCACCTTTACAGGAGCTACATCACCTTTACAGGAGCTACGTCACCTTTACAGGAGCTACATCACCTTTACAGGAGCTACATCACCTTTACAGGAGCTACATCACCTTTACAGGAGCTACATCACCTTTACAGGAACTACATCACCTTTACAGGAGCTACATCACCTTTACAGGAGCTATGTCACCTTTACAGGAGCTACATCACCTTTACAGGGGCTACATCACCTTTACAGGAGCTACATCACCTTTACAGGAGCTACATCACCTTTACAGGAGCTACGTCACCTTTACAGGAGCTACGTCACCTTTACAGGAGGTACGTCACCTTTACAGGAGCTACGTCACCTTTACAGGAGCTACATCACCTTTACAGGAGCTACATCACCTTTACAGGAGCTACGTCACCTTTACAGGAGCTACGTCACTTTTACAGGGGCTACATCAACTTTACAGAAGCTACGTCACCTTTACAGAAGCTACATCACCTTTACAGGAGTTACATCACCTTTACAGGAGCTACATCACCTTTACAGGAGCTACATCACCTTTACAGGAGCTACATCACCTTTACAGGAGCTACATCACCTTTACATGAGCTACCTCACCTTTACAGGAGCTACGTCACCTTTACAGGAGCTACGTCACCTTTACAGGAGCTACTTCACCTTTACAGGAGGTACGTCACCTTTACAGGAGCTACATCACCTTTACAGGAGCTACGTCACCTTTACAGGAGCTATGTCACCTTTACAGAAGTTACATCACCTTTACAGGAGCTACATCACCTTTACAGGGGCTACATCACCTTAACAGGAGCTACATCACCTTTACAGGAGCTTCCTGTTTATCAGGAGCTACATCACCTTTACAGGAGCTACGTCACCTTTACAGGAGCTACGTCACCTTTACAGGAGCTACATCACCTTTACAGGGAGCTACATCACCTTTACAGGAGCTACATCACCTTTACAGGGGCTACATCACTTTTACAGAAGCTACATCACCTTTACAGGAGTAACGTCATCTTTACAGGAGCTACATCACCTTTACAGGAGCTACATCACCTTACAGGAGCTACGTCACCTTTACAGAAGCAACATCACCTTAACAGGAGCTACATCACCTTTACAGGAGCTACATCACCTTTACAGAAGCTACATCACCTTTACAGGAGCTACGTCACCTTTACAGGAGCTACGTCACCTTTACAGGAGCTACGTCACCTTTACAGGAGCTACGTCACCTTTACAGAAGTTACATCACCTTTACAGGAGCTACGTCACCTTTACAGAAGCAACATCACCTTTACAGGGGCTACATCACTTTTACAGAAGCTACATCACCTTTACAGGAGTAACGTCATCTTTACAGGAGCTACATCACCTTTACAGGGGCTACATCACTTTTACAGAAGCTACATCACCTTTACAGTAGTAACGTCATCTTTACAGGAGCTACATCACCTTTACAGGAGCTACATCACCTTACAGGAGCTACGTCACCTTTACAGAAGCAACATCACCTTAACAGGAGCTACATCACCTTTACAGGAGCTACATCACCTTTACAGAAGCTACATCACCTTTACAGGAGCTATGTCACCTTTACAGGAGCTACATCACCTTTACAGTAGCTACGTAACCTTTACAGGAGCTACATCACCTTTACAGGGGCTACATCACTTTTACAGAAGCTACATCACCTTTACAGGAGTAACGTCATCTTTACAGGAGCTACATCACCTTTACAGGGGCTACATCACTTTTACAGAAGCTACATCACCTTTACAGGAGTAATGTCATCTTTACAGGAGCTACATCACCTTTACAGGAGCTACATCACCTTACAGGAGCTACGTCACCTTTACAGAAGCAACATCACCTTAACAGGAGCTACATCACCTTTACAGGAGCTACATCACCTTTACAGGAGCTACATCACCTTTACAGGAGCGATTTCACCTTTACAGGAGCTACATCACCTTTACAGTAGCTACGTAACCTTTACAGGAGCTACATCACCTTTACAGGGGCTACATCACTTTTACAGAAGCTACATCACCTTTACAGGAGTAACGTCATCTTTACAGGAGCTACATCACCTTTACAGGAGCTACATCACCTTACAGGAGCTACGTCACCTTTACAGAAGCAACATCACCTTAACAGGAGCTACATCACCTTTACAGGAGCTACATCACCTTTACAGAAGCTACATCACCTTTACAGGAGCTATGTCACCTTTACAGGAGCTACATCACCTTTACAGGGGCTACATCACCTTTACAGTAGCTACGTAACCTTTACAGGAGCTACATCACCTTTACAGGAGCTACATCACCTTAACAGGAGCTACATCACCTTTACAGGAGCTACATCACCTTTACAGAAGCTACATCACCTTTACAGGAGCTATGTCACCTTTACAGGAGCTACATCACCTTTACAGGGGCTACATCACCTTTACAGTAGCTACGTAACCTTTACAGGAGCTACATCACCTTTACAGGAGCTACATCACCTTTACAGAAGCTACATCACCTTTACAGGAGCTATGTCACCTTTAAAGAAGCTACATCACCTTTACAGGAGCTATGTCACCTTTACAGGAGCTACATCACCTTTACAGGGGCTACATCACCTTTACAGTAGCTACGTAACCTTTACAGGAGCTACATCACCTTTACAGGAGCTACATCACCTTTACAGAAGCTACATCACCTTTACAGGAGCTATGTCACCTTTACAGAAGCTACATCACCTTTACAGGAGCTATGTCACCTTTACAGAAGCTACATCACCTTTACAGGAGCTACATCACCTTTACAGGAGCTACATCACCTTTACAGGAGCTACATCACCTTTACAGGAGCTATGTCACCTTTACAGGAGCTACATCACCTTTACAGAAGCTACATCACCTTTACAGGAGCTATGTCACCTTTACAGAAGCTACATCACCTTTACAGGAGCTATGTCACCTTTACAGGAGCTACATCACCTTTACAGGAGCTACATCACCTTTACAGGAGCTACATCACCTTTACAGGAGCTTCCTGTTTATCAGGAGCTACATCACCTTTACCAGACCCAGCCAAACTAGGGGCGACAGAGGTCAGAAAAACCCTGATCTTCTGTAAAGTAAAGCTGTAAAACCATATTTTAATATGAACCTGAATAAAACAATCTTATCAAAGAAACAAATAATACTTTTTTCATCATCTGTGTAGTAAATAGCCCTCATAAAGACGTAAATCCCTTTTGTTGAAAAAATAATTTACATGGGTAAAATAATAGCTAAAATGGGTTTATAATGGAAAAAACAGTGGACAAGGTAGTGAAACTGGATTTTTAAAATAGCAGAAATAACTAAGAAAGGGGCAAAAATGAGATAAAACGGTAAAAAAAATAAAAATAAAAATGGGCAAAATGGGTTAAAGTGGCAAAAATTGGCATAAATCATGGTAAAAGGGAGTTAAAAAGTTGCTGAAGTAGCTTTAAATTGGCAAAAATGGGTGGAAATTTGGTGAAATAGGCAGATATTGGCAGAAATTGGTCAAACTGGCAAGAATTAGCATATAAACTAGTGAAATGTGGTTAAAATGGGAAAATGTTGGTGTTAAATGTGGTAAAAAGTGGCAGTAACGGGTCTGCAGAGGTGTAATTTAAACAACATTATTAGTTTTATTAGGGCGTCTGGAGACCCTCTCTTGGTGCCCCCCACCACCACAGAGAAAACAAAGCATCCTGTAAAAACAGAAGCCCAGGTCGTCCTAGAGTCAGGAGGAAGTCCAGGAGCCTTCTGGTTAGAGAGGAGGCGTGGTGGCAGTTTGATTGGGGGGGGCAGAAATTAGCCATGATGATGGTAAATGATCTGGCTCTGGTTCACCATCTGAGGCTCTCATTAAGGCTCACAGAGGCCCAGAGCGGGGATGATTGCACACATCGTTAACCCCACCACGCCCGGGTCCCTGTGCTCCCGTCTGTGTGAGAGGAGGAAGTACCCCCCCCCCCCCCCCCCCCCCGTGGAGTCCAGTCTGTCACTGTTGTGAAGAAACGAAGCGTCTCAGCCAACCACATGTTGCTCTGTCTGATCCAGAGGAGGGAACACGTTTACGCTGACTGACGCATCCTCTCAAACTAATCCGAATATATTCAGGACGGATCATCATCATGCTGTTTCTAACAAACTAGAGAGCAGAGGTAGAGAGTCACCTCAGTCCTAGACCCTTCATGGTTACACCAGAACCAGGACAGACCAGTCCACTTAGCCTGAAGTCTGGGGTGAGGTCCCAGCTCCTGCAGTCAGATGTAGGAGTGTTCTAACCACTGCTGCATCAGCGAGTGTGTATGAACGTCTCTGAGCTGATTTAACTCTTTATGTTCATGATTAACAGTCAACATGGTGCCCTAACAGGTGAACTCTTCTCCTCACATCTGCCTCCTCTATTATCAGAGTTACAGTCAGAGACTGAGAGGAGGAGCAGATGTCTCATTCAGGGAGGATTTTAGCTCGTATCGGTGCAGTAAGGAGTCAGCTAAACGACCTTTAAAACTCAGCACTAAGAAGAATCCCAGGACCAGAACCACAGTAACACCCAAAACTGCAAGTCCCCATGGATTCTGGCTGACAATGCCAACTACTCCCTGGTTAAATGCATGTCTGAGAAGTCACCATGTCATGTTTTAAGGCTGATTAGCATGAGGAGGTCCAGTTTTGACATAAGAACCTAACGACAACGGTCGCTATCTGGAATGAGACACACCACATACTACTGTTGTTCTTACCTCAACCTGCTAACACCTGTTCATTCAGCCTGTTCCTCTAAACTCAATCATACAAACCTCAGTTTCATGAGTTTACAATACACAAATTCTAGATATGACGTAAAATGTCCCAAAAAGAACTGGGACAGGGGCTAGAGAAGGCAGGGATAGTGCTGAGTGTGCAAAAACACCTGGACTATTCCACAGGTAAGAGGAGGAAGTGGTTACAGGTGATAGTTCCATGACTGGGTATAAAAGCAGCACTCCTGAAAAGGTCAGATACTCACAACCAATGGAGGAAGGTTGTTCACACTGTGACCGGCTGCATGGGTAAATATTCCTACAGATTATCAACCACAGTTCTCAAAGTGCAATAAAAAGGAATTTAGAGATTTCACCAAACTGTCATTAAAGCATCAGAAGTCCTCTGACAGCAGGGCCGCCTCACATCTGGACGCTGTGTTTGATTTTTCCCAGTGTTCATTGCTGTTTATCACCACACTGCCTGCAGATGTGACAGCCGTCCTGAACATCCTGTGCTTTTAAAGGAGTTCAGGTTTTTATCCCGGGCTCCCTTGACTCCTCCAGAACAGTGACACGGCTGCCATTCTGCTGTTGGAGAGGATTCTTTCCTCAAAGAGATCAGGTGTTTGTCAGGGCCGAGGTTGTGATTGCCTCCTGCGCTGATGCAGGGAGGGACACGAAATTGGAAACAGAATGTGCTTTTTATTTTCCCAGCAGCCTCTTGGAACAACGATGGGCACCTGAAATGTCCCGAGTATCTTCAGGTGTTCTAGTCAGTTTTCTTTGTCATTACATGTCATCACCATAAACGAGAACAATCCAACACCAAGGATTACTCTGCTAACCCCGCTCAAATGAGACAAAAAGACAGCGTGCGATCCACAGAGCATACACAAAGGGTGATGTGCATGTCACGAAGCAGACAGCAGCCACAGTGTGTCGTATATAAATGAGGACAAATTCAGACAAAAACAGCACCCTCCCTATGAAAACAAGCCTCCCTGCTAGAAAAGCAATGATATTTGTCAGACATTTACAGTGGCCTATCTAACACCACCAAGGCTCATGTGTTTAATAGATGCCACCCCTCAATAATTACTACTGTTGGTCATTAGATAAACTGTTTACAACCACATCTGTCTCAATCAGACCGCCTAAGTAATGCTGACAGTGTTATTACTGATAGGAGTGATCAGTGAATGAGAGAGGGATGATACCTGATGGTCAATGCCTTTCAGCACCTTGGACAGCTCTGTATCATGAACCCTGTAGCCTGATCAGATCTCACATCTGTGAGGCGGCTCATGTGGACTTCATGTCTCTGGTGTAGTTTATTAGTCAGCCGTGCTGTTGAATGATCTGATGCACACACACGGCCACTCACTCTGGTTGGTGATTCTGGGATGTTGGTTTTAGCTGCAGCACGTGCGATGTCCTAACATAAAGGCTGGTACTGCATGTTCACACCCGTGTGCGTGTTGTGCACACAGGGAGGCAGCAGTAAACACCTCTAAACACACACCCATGCATACATCAGCACACTGCTGTTAGAACGACTGCACGCCTCTGTTCAGTAAACCAAAGACTGTGAAAGAATCAAACTCTACACCTGCACCAGTGAGTGACATCGGCCCTGTGGGAGAGATTCCCCAGGGCTCCTGACTCTGACCCCACCCACATGAAACCCTCTAATTCTAGCTGTAGCTGAATGTTGTCATGGGTCAGGGCTGACTGGATAAAAGGACTCAGGCCGTTCATTTTCATCAAACTCATTTCAGTGTTTTTGAACCAATGACTTTAATTTGCTTTAATATTTTCCATCCAGAGACTCGCCTCTGTACATTCAGCCCCACTCTCCACTTCTCTTTAGCAGAATCTGATCTTTAGTCAGATCTTAACCCTTTACCTACTGAGCGCCGGTGCTGGTGTTTCATATGTCCGGAGTATTATTACCAGGGTAGGGTTACTAACTCTAACCCTAGAAAAGGAGAGTGAAGGAAGAGAGTAAAAGGAGAGCGAGCCAGAGTGGTGTTTTGTTTTCAAAAATAGCGTTAGATAGTGGCATTTGTGCGTGTCTGTCGTGTGCAATAACAATATGTTACTGAGAATGTTAAGAATGCATTTTTACACCTCTATTTGCACTAACTGTGGCCCATGTATACTCTGGGTGTTTTGCACACCCAGAGTCCTAGACTCCAAAAATGACTGCTGATTGTTCTAAACATGTATAGGTTCACATTTCAAATGTCAAATTAAAACTTCATGGGCAATAACAACATTTCTTCTCATGAAAGCCATGAAAAACAAATCTGTTTTTGTGTTTTTCTCCTTTTAAACTGCTGACAATTCCATATAATGTGCAATAATCATTAACCAGATGTTGAACAGTCAAGTTCAAGTACTCCTGGGAAAAGGGAGCAAAGCTCTCAGACTTTAAAAAAGACAGTTTCAAAAAAGTAGGAGACCACTGACATGATTTCAAACCAATTTTCATCTTAAAATCTGAAACCACACTCGACGGCTCAGACGACGTCAGATCACGGGAGATCACCCGCCTGCCGCCCTGCCAGCATCCTCACATGATCACATGACCTCAGAGAAGTCATGTGATCTGCTGTCCCAGTATGTGCTATAGGTGCAGCAACAATCATAAAACAAGGGACAGACTCAGGATGGATCCTGGCTGGGTGAAGTTTACGGTTGTGAGCGGTGAACATACGTATGATCCGGATGGTGACGCTGCCCCGTCTGCTCGCTCTCATTGGTTGCTGTAGGTATTACATCAGAGGCACTAGAATCATAACAATCAAACAGGTTTGATTTTTATGATTCTGGGTCTGGGAGGCTACGACACGGTTTAGAGCAGTACAGCCATCATGACCCAACACATGAGGGTTATTCAGGAAAATCAACATCAGGATATGCCGCGGCCATCATCAGGGAGGAAAATCCTGCATTGAACGGCCAGTCTTCAGCTGTAGCTGATGGATGTTACAAAGATCCAGAGCTAACAGCGTGTAGAATGACATCAGCAGCATTAGAAGCTGGACATTATTCTCACAGTGCAGCAAGAAAAGGACAGAGCTGCAGATGTCTGCTCCGATACACACACCTGCACCCACAGCTGATGGCGCTACTTCTCAGCATGCATGGCTTCTAATTAACCAATCACAGGGAAAGAATAAAAATCCTGAACATGGTTGGACAAACAGCTGTCCACTCAGGAGTTATCCCTGCAGAGGAACAGAGAAGATTACAGCACTGCTGTAAACACGTAAGCTACATTAGCTACACTAGTTACATCAGCTACATTAGCTACACTAGTTACATCAGCTACATTAGCTACATTAGCTAAGGAAAGGTGCAGTAGTGGTAGAACCTCAGTCTTCAGTCTGATCTGCTGGTAAATCTGAGTCCACTACAGACCGTCTCTCTGTTTGAATGAGGGTAACCCAGACCAGCAGCGCTCCCCTGCTCACACTCATCCCCTCATCAGCAGATGCTTCTTGGATTTTCAGCCCTGACAGCTCTTCCTAACAAACACAGAGCAGCTCAGAACCTGAGTTATCACATGTCTAGTGGGCATGTTTGCTGTAAATAATCTTCATTCTAAGGTAAACTCCTAACAAATACTCCTGTCCTCAGACCGCAGGTGAGACGATGTGAAGGAGAGGGTCTACATTTGGTGCTGGTCCGTGCACACACAGTCTGCCCCTGGTCTGAAGGATTCATCTGCAGAACCTCATAATTCATCCAGGTCATTAGTAGAGAGGAAGACGAGGAGTCATTAGCCAGTGGTGCATGCACACACACACACACACCCACCCACACACACACACACATGAATGCTGACAGGCATAAAACAGGTACAGAGACAGAGGAGACGCAGGGCAGAGCCGCTCTAGAGTTTATTTATCACTAAAATCACTGCAGGATCTCTGCTGTCAGAGGAGTGTCGACGTTTCTATTCCAGAAATCCTCACTTCCTCTGAGAGAGGACACAAAGACAGCAGACCGAGGAGGGGAACAGATGGGAACACCCTCTCATATCATCAATCCATCTGCAGAGCAGTCAGGTCACGGGGTCAAGGACTAGCAGACACAACATGACAGTCGTCCCTCCTCCTCGCTCTGCTGACGCTCTCTGTGAAGGATCCTCATCCAGACCACATGTTAGCATCTCTTTAACACAGCCGCACATGAGTCAGCCATCCTCCGTCCACGGCTTCACCAGCAGATGTAATCAGAAGTCATTTCCCGCCATCAGAGCCGGTCGACTCAAATCCATTTAACCAGATACAAACACATCATTCTAGAAATCTACTGGTTAAAGTTCTGCACAAGTTCTACGGTCCATACTGTATTTATACTGCAGACACTCACCCTCCTTCAGTATGTTGTTGTGGTGTAAACATCTTCACCAAGGATGTGGCTGAGAGATGGAGAGCTTTTGTTTCCCTAATCCATGCATACCCACACTAATGTGTGCATTCTCTATAATACCTGCAGAAACATCAGTGAAGAATGACCTCTCACATGCTCCCATTCAACATCAGCCTGATCGCTGCAAGTAGGCCAAAAAGATCTCCAACACATCATGGAGCCATCTATAGCAGTGTTACTCAACCCTGCTCAACCAAAGAGCCAAACTGTTGAAAAATACCTTTACAAGAGCCACAGTCTAAGGGGTGAAAAGTGGCAAAAATGGCTTGAAGTAGCAATAAAAATATTTAAGAAAGTTAAAGGTGGCAAAAATGGTCAAAAAGCAGCAAAAATGGATGAAAAGGGGAGAAAATGGGGAGAAAAAGTGGAAAAAAAGAGTCAGAGAGTAGCAAAAATGGGTGAGAAGTTACAAAAAAATGAGTTACAGGTGGCAAAAAGTGGTCCAAAGGCGGCAAAAACAAGGCAAAAAATGAGTTAAAAGTGACTAAAATGGGAAAAAACAGTCAAGACTGGCAAAAATGGGCAGAAAAAAAAAAAAGAAAGCATTGGTATTTAACGGCAAAATGATGCCTACATGGGCAGAATATGGTGAAAGGGGCAAAAATGGGATAAAAGTGGCTATAAGGAGTGGCAAAAATGGGTAAAAAATAGAACAAAAATTGGTATTTAATGGCAAGAGGTAACTTAAATGGAGGAAAAACTGCAAACAATGGTAAAGGGGCAAAAATGTTCCCATTTTTCAAAGATTTCTGGGGAAATATCTAAAATTAAGACATAAAAGAGCCACATGTTGACTTTCACTGATCTAAAGAAATCAGAGAACAGAAGAAAAACAAAGTCACTGACATCTATCAGCCTTGAAAGGTTACAGACATTTCTAAGGCTTTGGGACTCCAGCCAACCACGCTGAGAGCCATTACCCACAAACGGAGAAAACTGTGAACAGTAGTGAACCTTCCCAGGAGTGTCCGGCCTACCAACATGACTCCAAGAGAACATGGACGACTCATCCAGGAGGTCCCAGAAGAACCCAGACCCACATCTAAAGACCTGCAGGCCTCACTGACTCAGTTAAGGTCAGAGGTCATGACTCAACAATCAGAAAGAGACTGGGCAACAACGGCATCATGGGAGAGTTCAGAGGCCAGAACCACCCCCACCTGGAGTGATGAGAAAGACTCACCGAGTCATCACAAACACCAAGGACGGAACAGCCGGTAATGAGTGTAGGAGGCAGTGACTGTTCCACAGGACCAGGCAGGTTTGGACCTTTTTTCTCTTCATAGATTAAATCATGATGTTATTGCAGATCATTGTTTTGAAGCATCAACATAAAGACAGTATTAATAGCAGCTGAGTGCCCACCATGACTGCATTCTCTGTTATAAAGGGAAGAGAGGAGGTCAGCTGTGTGTTGAAGATGAACACTGATGGTTGCAGTGTAAATAACAACGTACCAGCGGCCTGGTGCTCCTGGCTCTTACAGGAAATGTGAGCTTTAGTTAGATTTATGTGCACTAACACACATGATCAACCTACAGCCAGCTGTGGTGGCTTCTAACCAGGTTCAGTCTATGTCTATGTAAATCACTCTGCACCATGTGTTTTAGGAAACAGCCTTTAAAAAAGAGCCCAAATCCTCTTTGACCTCTTTACAACCTCAGAGCGTCAGCGTTGATCAGTCAGTCAGTGTTAGCTCAAACTTCTTTGGAAGCGTCCGTCTCTACATTAGCAGATCACAGTGTCTCTCAGTCAGAGCTGATTCTAGAACCATCCACAGACTCTGATGATCAAAGTGAACTTTAGCAGAGATGAAAAATGAGATGTTGGATGCTCTGTTTCTCATCTCGTGTTTGTGCTCTGCCCTTGGATCTCTTTGTTTATTGACCTGCTTCTATTTTTGCCGCCGTGCCGTCTGCTCCAATCTATTCTCACTCAGAAACTCAGAGGAACGCCTGCAGGCTGCATACACACCTTCGCTCATCATCGCAGCCTTCCTCTGAGGGAAATGTGGAAACAAAAGCAGACTCTGACGTCACTGACAGTGACAAGGACTGACTCTGAACACGAAGCTGATCCTCTAGACCATCTGTGCCGGACTACGGTCAGTCTGCTTCCCGCCTCGGAGCCGCATCATCCAAGTTTGAGGCTTCTGTCTGCTCAGGGAGACACTCCAGGCTGCTCGCCGCCGACATCACGGCCAAACATCACCACCGACTGAGAGACCGGGACTGCAGCAAGGGCTGATGGGAAACCCACCGCATCAGCCAGCAAACAACAAGACTTTCAGCCCGTTAAAAAAGTCACAAGACTAAAAAGACAAAAGAAAATGACCGGGATAAAAACTCAGAGATTTTTATTTGTGAAACACAATAAAACAAAATGAACCAGATCTTTAACACGAACCTGTTCACCAAACTCTGGAGGACCAAAACAACAACAACAACAAACAAAGAAAAAACTTTCAGTCTAGAACAAAACCGCTTCACAATATTCTTTTTTGTTTCTTTAAAACCACACTCAGAAACACTAGACATTCAGTGATGACAAATTAGGAGCCATTATTCAGAGCAGGTCCTGTAGGGGCCACATCACAGACTCTGAGGACCACGTCACAGATTCTGAGGACCACATCACAGACTCTGAGGACCACATCACAGACTCTGAGGACCACATCACAGACTCTGAGGACCACGTCACAGACTCTGAGGACCACGTCACAGACTCTGAGGACCACGTCACAGACTCTGAGGACCACATCACAGACTCTGAGGACCACGTCACAGACTCTGAGGACCACTACACAGACTCTGAGGACCACATCACTGACTCTGAGGACCACGTCACAGACTCTGAGGACCACATCACAGACTCTGAGGACCACATCACAGACTCTGAGGACCACATCACAGACTCTGAGGACCACTTCACAGACTCTGAGGACCACATCACAGACTCTGAGGACCACTTCACAGACTCTGAGGACCACGTCACAGACTCTGAGGACCACGTCACAGACTCTGAGGACCACATCACAGACTCTGAGGACCACGTCACAGACTCTGAGGACCACGTCACAGACTCTGAGGACCACATCACAGACTCTGAGGACCACATCACAGACTCTGAGGACCATCACAGACTCTGAGGACCACATCACAGACTCTGAGGACCACTTCACAGACTCTGAGGACCACTTCACAGACTCTGAGGACCACATCACAGACTCTGAGGACCACGTCACAGACTCTGAGGACCACGTCACAGACTCTGAGGACCACGTCACAGACTCTGAGGACCACATCACAGACTCTGAGGACCACATCACAGACTCTGAGGACCACATCACAGACTCTGAGGACCATCACAGACTCTGAGGACCACATCACAGACTCTGAGGACCACTTCACAGACTCTGAGGACCACTTCACAGACTCTGAGGACCACATCACAGACTCTTTGGACCACTTCACAGACTCTGAGGACCACGTCACAGACTCTGAGGACCACGTCACAGACTCTGAGGACCACGTCACAGACTCTGAGGACCACGTCACAGACTCAGTCTGTTGAACCGTCCAGACCCCCTGGTTACAGGCTTGTATTTGCTCACCTGTGATGTTTTTAGATATGAAATCCTTAATCCTCTCCACATAGAGCCATAGCTTTCTGTTTATTCCAGGCTGATTTCTGATATTCTGAGGTCATAATTATTCTAATCAGCTGAGAGAGTAAAAAGCCTGATGAAGAGGTTCTTCTGAATAAAGCAGTCCATGGTCTGAGAGACCAGCATCCTGTTTACTGTCAGAGATTCTGGTAAGTGTTCCTCTCAGAGTCCAGATCCAACCTAATCACCAAAAACTGACTTCAGACAGCAGACGGTCAGAGCAGACTCACACTGACCAGGAGCTTTGGACCTTAAATTCAGGTCATTTTCATGTCTGTGGATCAGTGGGTTTTGGAGTAACTGTAACTGGATTCACTTCTGGAGTTTAAACACGTCCTAAAGAACACATGCACACCAAACATTTCTGTTGGCATGGTAACAGAGAAGCTGGGAAATACAGAGCACAGCAGGGAGAACATGAGGCTGATTCCTGGACATCTCAGAGCTCTCCTGGCCACACTTCCACAGTCATCAGCTGATTCACTGATCCATCTGTGCCAGGTACTCAGAAATCAGACCAATCAGCATCATCTCAGGAGAATGACGGGTCGGGGATTACAGGTGGGTTTAGCTGTAGTGTAAGCGGTACAGACGGTAGCTGATGGAGCGGTTAGCTCAGACGTCAGCAGCAGTTCTGTCCAGACTGGAACACATTAGTTTGTTCTAGCAGGAGTCTAAAGAACTGCACAGAAATGTTTAAGATGCTTCCACTCTTCTACTGACCCGCCTCAGCATGAGTCTGATCCACCAACAAGCTCCACCATTCACAGGCTCTGACCTGTCTGCTGATCTCAGGATCCTGTTGTAGACACACACCTCTACTACCTCATCCTGTCCTGTGGCTCTGATTGGTCGTCATGGATACACACCTCTACTACCTCATCCTGTCCTGTGGCTCTGATTGGTCGTCATGGATACACACCTCTACTACCTCATCCTGTCCTGTGGCTCTGATTGGTCGTCATGGATACACACCTCTACTACCTCATCCTGTCCTGTGGCTCTGATTGGTCATCATGGATATGACAGAGGGTTGGTCCAATCATCTTCTGAGGATTTTCTGAAGTCCTGCCCTTCTCGAACTCTGTCTATAGCAGTTTTCCCAGATGAACATGGGTCATAACCAGTGATCCATGGAGCAGTGTACCTGGTGGGGCAGGTAAAGGAGCCCAGCTCAGCTGTACTTCCTCTCCTCTGTCTTTGTTCTGTGTCACCAAACTTTCTGTGTTAGAATCACAAAGAAACCTCTAATCAAAGACTTGAAAGATGCCAAACATGTCACATCCTGTCTCCGTCCGTATCTCAAACACTCTGGCATGTCTTTTTTAACAGCATCCTTAAACAGCAGCCATTCAGAGCGCTGTCATAGTAAGACACTGCAGATGTCATGTTGAATTCAGAAAGGAGCAGATACGCGTCAACACACGCCCCCGGGCCGAGCTGCAGCAGTAAATCTAACCGTTAGAGCGTGTCAGCTTCACTGCATCACACCGGGACTGAACACTCACTCAGAGTCCACGACTCTGAGAAAACCAGGGACCAGGGCCCTCATGTACAAAGGGTGAGTACGCACAAAAACGTGGCGTACGTTCTTTTTCACGGCAAAGTTCAGATGTATCAAGAGTGAAATGACCGTGGAAATGTGCGGTGCCTCACGCCAACTTCATGGCTGGCGTACGCACGTTTCTACAGCTGTGGATCCTTTGGCGACACTTAGAGGTGATGCTGGGAAACTGTTATAATAAATAAATGTGATGTGCACATCAGAGACACATGAACAATTAACACTGATGAACAATTAACACACACATGTCTGCAATTACACGAGTGGATATAAAAGCATGGGCTAAGTGGTGAAAATAAATACGGTTAACAACAATGGCTTTAGCAGTACTAGGAGACATTGGAAATGCTGCAGTACGAAGAGAGCGTGTGTTCAGAGACAGAGAGGATTTACTGGCACATGATGACCACTGGCTCATCAGCCTCTTTAGGTTCCCGATGGCGATCCTCCGGCCAGAGCGCGACACAGCGAGGAGCCATGCGCTGCCTGTATCCATACAGGTGCTGACCACGCTGGAGTGCCAGTCGACCCTGAACCGAGCCGTGCCAGCCGTGTGGGACGAAATTATCCGCATGTCCGCCAGGTATATCAAATTCCCAGAGAATACAGCTGAACAGGTGAACATTAGAGCGCAATTTGCAGTGAGAGCCAGTTCTCCTAATGTAATCGGAGCTATCACTGCACACACACTGCTATAAAAGCACCATCACATGATGAATTAGTATGTCAACAGGAAAACTTTCATTCGATCAGTGTGCAGATCATATGTGATGCACAAATGCAACTAACCAACATTGTGGCGAGGAGGCCTGGTTCACAACGATTCATACATTCTGAGTAACAGCATGGTTGGAAACAGACTACAAGCTGGCACTGTGCGCTATGATTGGCTTCTTGGTGAGTTATTTTATTCATTTAATTGTTCTAATATTAATCCCTGTGATGCTCACTGAGCATGTGCGCCCCTAAATACTATCCCGTCTTCACAGCATCATTACTAGTCAGTGGTTGAAGTTAGTGACTTTCTGTTTTTTGCTGGTTAAAGTACAGCTTCAGATCTTTCCAACAAGCTTTTGATTGTCTCTGTGTGCAAAGCAAAGTGTGAAATGTCTTAATCAGCCTCACTTTTTCCCCAGCGCACTTCTGCATTAATTTGCAACAACAGTGTGATCCATGTGAGTAGAGTATAAAATGAACAAATGGAAACTGTAAATCCAGTTTCCTTTGTCTGCTTTGCGGCGACTCTCTGTTCAAACGGGGTGAGCCCCTCTTCTCCTGTCCCCCCGCCTGTTTTGGCCACACTTTGGCGGTGGGCTGCTGTTCTCCGCTTCACATCCACCTTGATGTCGGACCACTTCTTCTTCAATCCAGCATGTGTGAGCTTCTCTGACCCCACAGCACTGACAGCCTCACACACACTCTCCCACTCACTCCTCTTGCGTTTACAGTTTATGCCGACAGCGTGCCAAAGAGGACATTTTTGTGCCTCCACTTCAGTGAGAAGCGTCTCCAATTCGCTTTCAGTGAAATTCCTTTTTTTTTTCCCGTCTTACTCTTTCTTTTCAAGTTTCTGGTTGTGCAGAGAGGGGGAATCTCAGGTGCAGGGCTCATTTAAATATGATTTGCATATTTAAATGGGGGCGTGGACAGGGAGGAGTCGGTACTCCAACATGTGCGTTCAATTCCACGTTGATTGGGATGTACAAAGGAAATGTGCTTGGATTCATGCGTGCACACAGATTCATACATCTGGATTTTTTTGTGTGTACGACGTTTTCTGGATTTGAGCGTACGCCATGTTTCAGTAGGAAATCCACGCAAGTCTTTGTACATGAGGCCCCAGATCTTTGGCAGGACTCTGGATAATAATAATAATAATATCTGGAATTTATATAGCGCCTTTCAAGAAACCCAAGCATGCTTTACAGGAACACATAGACATGTGAGGGTAGGATGAGTGTAGGGCTGGTTTAGTGAAGACTGTAGGCTGTGGTGAACAGGTGGTGCTTGAGACGTTTTTTGAAAATGTCCAGAGATGGAGCGCTACGGATGTCTGCAGGAAGAGTGCTCCAGAGGGGGGGCAGGAAGGGTTTCTGCATAGAGACACTATAAAGGCCATGTTGAGCCAGGTGAGTCTGATCACAATCAGACCTTCTGCTGATAAACTCTGACTGTGAAGCTTGATTTCAGTTATCTAACAGCGATCTGACCTGCTTCTCTGGGCTTCTTCCACTTTTTGCCACCAGCGTGCGTGTGAAGCTGCTGTGATGTCATCATGACGTCTGCTCCATATAAGGGCGTGCTGGTACATTTATAGGTTTACACATTTTCTCTCTCTTTCCTGGTGTTTTTGGCTCTGAGGAGTGGGGCTGTTTTAAGTCTCAGCGCTGATGTGGAGGGTTGATAATGTCCTAAAATGGTCCGTTGTTATGGAAACGGCTCCTTTTCCCTGACTAAACCCCTCCAGGCAGCACGTTGTCCCTGTGTGAAGAGAAACCCTGCTACAGTCTGCCATCCTGTGATTCTCTGACTCCGGGGTGTTCTGTGCTGAATGTTCCTCGGTCCCTGTGGTCCACGTTCTCTGTTAGGAGCCTTTAGCACCGACAGATGCTCTGAGGAATTCCTGCTTATACGATCCAGGCTCTAAACTCCTCCTCTCTGTCGTTTCTGACAGCACCCACGGCTAAAAAAAAACACTCTGGGCCCTCGGCGCTGTCAGGTAAAGTGCTAAAACATGTCCTGGAAAACAAAAAGGAGCTGAGAGACGAGTTCCCCTACAGACAGAAGACCTCAATTAATGTCTGAAAGCTTTTCCTCTCTGCTGTTTGATTCTTTCTGTTTACAAGGACGGCCTGGATGGGACAGACGCTGTCTGCTGCTGTTAGAGCTGGCAGTTATGGCTGCTCCATCAACTGCTGAATTATTCTTTTATTTCCACTCATTCCCTCTGAAAGCTCCCTTTCAAGAGTTTGTGCTGAAAAAAACGCCGTGTAACTTTGCAGACATGAGGTTAGAGTCTGTGAGCATTAATAACCACAGCGTTCACACACAGACTAACACTTTATTAGAAAGATGAACGGCTTCACCCTCATCCCTGAACAGGATCAGCAGAGTAGATCATAGAGGGGTGATGATGATTACAGACAATAATACTCCTACAGCCTGGTCCTTGGTCGTCATGGCGTTAAGGGTGTCTCAGAGAGGCGTGGCCAGGAAAAGCAGTCTTAGCTAATCTACTGTGATTGGCAGCAGGTCTGTCTGTGTTGATTTGGACGCCACACCGTTACTCACACATCTGCAACCTAACATGACTACAAACATCAGACTTTAATAGTCAGTGATCAGAGGTCAGAGGTCGGGGGGGGGGGATAATGTACTCAGCTCAAAGTGTATTGTCTTTGAATAAAATTCAGGAGAAAAATAACTGGTGAATGGTGATGAAAAGCTTGGACCACCACTGTTTAAGTATTTGTGTTTTAAATGCTGTGTAGTCTGGCGAAAGTACAATAATTTTCTCAAACATTACCTGATGAAAATCAGTGTTTTTTTAAGTGGCAGGCCTACACAAGAAGGCTAAAAAGAACAGTAACAGAAGATATGGCACTGGCCCCAAGGAGTGCAGGGCGTCCCTTATCTTTATGCAGAAAAGTTGGCATTCCTACTTTGTTGCTTCACTGGTTTCAGAGAAAAAGGCTTTTTAGTACTCCATCAGTGACTCATCTTCAGCTCTACTTCTTTAGGATGTGCTTTCCTTCACCTGCGGTACACTGAACTTAAACAAAGCAGGATAATGCAGACATCAGGACAAAAGCATGATGGAAATGTCAGATTTAAAGAAGGTGCTAAAGTGGTTCTGGTCTGAATCAAACTTCTGAATCAGAGGTTCATTCAGAGCTCCAGCAGTGACTAACAAACATCTATTCATCTTTAGTTTCCTCCTCCTCTGTCAGACTCTAATACAGCATTAAAGAGCATGGCTACAGCTCTATCTGCAGGGAGAAACATGGAGGACACTCTCACCTTCTGCAGGTGTGCAGATCATTGTTTTGAAGCATCACAGAGCAGATAGCAGCGGGACAACACCCCAGTCTCCTGGTGCATTCTCTGTTATAAAGGGAGGATAGAGGAGGTCAGCAGTGTGTGCTGAACACTGATGGCTGACCTCTGACCTATCACCTGGTGCACCTGAGTTCTCAGGTACAGTGACTGATTCTAAAATGTTAGGGATTTATTGCACTTTCACATGATCAACCTACAGCCAGCTGACTTCTAACCATGGCTGGATCTATGTCTAGATGTAAATCACTCTGCACCATGTGTTTTAGGAAACAGCCTTCAGGCCCAAACCTCTTTGAGAATCTTTACAACCTCATAAGAGGACAGGTTGATCAGTCAGTCAGCTGTTAGCTATTTTAACTTCACCAGTGGATATCAGGAGGAGGAATGAATGAATGGACTGATGAGCTGATGATTCTGCAGATGCTGTAAAGGGAACTTTAGAACCATCCACAGACTCTGATGATCAAAGTGAACTGAATCCCTAAAACATTAAAATGAGATGTTGGATGCTCTGTTTCTTCATCTCGTGTTTGTGCTCTGCCCTTGGATCTCTTTGTTTATTGACCTGCTTCTATTTTTAGGAGGCTGCCGTGCTCCAATCTATTCTCAGCCAGAAACTCAGAGGAACGCCTGCAGGCTGCATCACACAGCTCATCATCGCAGCCTTACCTCTGAGGGAAATGTGGAAACAAACATGACTCTGGAAGTTCCCACCAGTGACAAGGACTGACGATCTGAACACGATGGTGATCCTCTAGACCATCTGTGCCGGACTACGGTCAGTCTGCTTGCCCGAGCCGCATCTGAAGTTTGAGAGCTTCTGTCTGCTCATGAGACACTCCAGGCTGCGCAGCAGGAAGTCCAAACAGTCACCACCGACTGAGAAAGACTGCAGAGAGGCTGAAGTGGGAAACCTAAATGGACAAAAGCAATACAGACAATATACAGTTATGATGGTCTCAGTGTAAAAAGTCACAAGACTAAAAAGACAAAAGAAAATGACCGGGATAAAAACTCAGAGATTTTTAACAGTCAGGGACCAGAGTCCACAAATGAACCAGACAGTCTTTAACACGAACCTGTTCACCAAACTCTGGAGGACCAAAACAACAACAACAACAAACAAAGAAAAAACTTTCAGTCTAGAACAAAACAGCTGTCACAATATTCTTTTTGTTTCTTTAAAACCACACTCAGAAACACTAGACATTCAGTGATGACAAATTAGGAGCCATTATTCAGAGCAGGTCCTGAGGGGCCACACACAGACTCTGAGCCTAACAGAGACCTAACAGAGGACCACATCACAGACTCTGAGGACCACATCACAGACTCTGAGGACCAACACCTAACAGAGACCCAACAGGGGCCTAACAGGGGCTTACAGAGGGCTCAGAGAGGACCACGCCTAACAGACTCTGAGGACCTAACAGCCTAACAGACTCTGAGGACCACAACAGACTCTGAGGACCACGCACAGACTCTGAGGCTAACACAGACTAACAGGGGACCACTCACAGACCTAACAGAGGAGCCTAACAGAGGGCCTAACAGGGACCTAACAGGGGCCATCACAGACTCTGAGGACCACATCACAGACTCTGAGGGGCCTAACAGGGGGCCTAACAGAGGACCACATCACAGACTCTGAGGACCACTTCACAGACTCTGAGGACCACGCCACAGACTCTAGAGGGCCTAACACAGACTAACAGGAGGACCAACACAGACTCTGGGACCACGTCACAGACTCTGAGGACACGCCAACAGACTCTGAGGACCACATCACAGACTCACAGGACCAACAGACTCTGAGGACCTAACAGAGACTAACAGGAGGACCTCACAGACTCAGAGGACCACTTCACAGACTCTGAGGACCACTAACAGACTCTGAGGACCACATCAACAGACTCTGAGGGCCAACAGACTAACAGGAGGACCTAACAGACCTAACAGGGGGCCACAGGGAGGAACATCACAGACTCTGAGGACCACATCACAGACTCTGAGGACCATCACAGACTCTGAGGACCACATCACAGACTCTGAGGACCACTTCACAGACTCTGAGGACCACTTCACAGACTCTGAGGACCAACACAGACTCTTTGGCCTTCACAGACTCTGAGGACCACGCCACAGACTCTGAGGACCACGCCACAGACTCTGAGGACCACGCTAACAGACTCTGAGGACCACGTAACAGACTCAGTCTGTTGAACCGCTCCAGACCCCTGGTTACAGGGGCTCACCTGTGATGTTTTTAGATATGAAATCCTAATCCTCTCCTAACAGAGCCAGGGGTTTATTCCAGGCTGATTTCTGATATTCTGAGGTCATACATTATTCTAATCAGCTGAGAGAGTAAAAGCCTGATGAAGAGGTTCTTCTGAATAAAGAGTCCATGGTCTGAGAGACCAGCATCCTGTTTACTGTCAGAGATTCAAGTGTTCCTCTCAGAGTCCAGATCCAACCTAATCACCAAAAACTGACTTCAGACAGCAGACGGTCAGAGCAGACTCACACTGACCAGGAGCTTTGGACCTAAATTCAGGTCATTTTCATGTCTGTGGATCAGTGGGTTTTGGAGTAACTGTAACTGGATTCACTTCTTTAAACAGCCTAACTGGGGCTAACACACACCAAACATTTCTGTTGGCATGGTAACAGAGAAGCTGGGAAATACAGAGCTACAGCAGGGAGAACATGAGGCTGATTCCTGGACATCTCAGAGCTCTCCGGCCACACTTCCACAGTCATCAGCTGATTCACTGATCCATCTGTGCCAGGTACTCAGAAATCAGACCAATCAGCCTAACATCTCAGGAGAATGACGGGTCGGGGATTAACAGGTGGCCTAACATGTAGTCTGACGTACAGGGTTAACAGAGGGGAGCTCAAAAGGCAGCAGTTCTGTCCAGACTGGAACAACATTAGTTTGTTCTAGCAGGAGTCTAAAGAACTGCACAGAAATGTTTAAGATGCTTCCACTCTTCTACTGACCCGTCCTCAGCATGAGTCTGATCCACCAACAAGCTCCACCATATAACAGAGCTCTGACCTGTCTGCTGATCTCAGGATCCTGTTGTAGACACACACCTCTAACTACCTCATCCTGTCCTGTGGCTCTGATTGGCCGTCATGGATACACACTCTACTACCTCATCCTGTCCTGTGGCTCTAACATGGATAACACACCTAACTACCTCATCCTGTCCTGTGGCCTAACAGAGGGGATTGGTCGTCATGGATACACACCTCTACTACCTCATCCTGTCCTGTGGCTCTGATTGGTCATAACAGGGGATATGACACAGGGTTGGTCCTAACATCTTCTGAGGATTTTCTGAAGTCCTGCCCTTCTCGAACTCTGTCTATAGCAGTTTTCCCAGATGAACATGGGTCATAACCAGTGATCCATGGAGCAGTGTACCTGGTGGGGCAGGTAACAGAGCCCAGCTCAGCTGTACTTCCTCTCCTCTGTCTTTGTTCTGTGTCACCAAACTTTCTGTGTTAGAATCACAAAGAAACCTAATCAAAGACTTGAAAGATGCCAAACATGTCACATCCTGTCTAACAGAGGTATCTCAAACACTCTGGCATGTCTTTTTAACAGCATCCTTAAACAGCAGCCATTCAGAGCGCTGTCATAACACTGCAGATGTCATGTTGAATTCAGAAAGGAGCAGATACGCGCCAACAGGGGGCCTAACAGAGCTGCAGTAAATCTAAATAACAGGGTGTCAGCCTAACAGGGCCTGAACACTCACCAGAGTCCACGACTCTGAGAACAGACCAGGCCTAACAGAGGCCTGAGTACGCAAGCAACGGGGGACGCTCTTTTTCACGGCAAAGTTCAACGTATCAAGAGTAACAGGGGGCCTAACACAGGGTGCCTAACACGCCTAACAGGGGGCCTAACAGGGGGCCTCTACAGCTGTGGATCCTAACATTAGAGGTGATGCTGGGAAACTGTTATAATAAATAAATGAGCGTGCACATCAGAGACACATGAACAATTAACAGATGAACAGAGTCTAACACACGTGTCCTAACAAAGGTATAAAAGCATGCGCTAAGTGGTGAAAATAAATACGGTTAACAACAATGGCTTTAGCAGTACTAGGAGACATTGGAAATGCTAACAAGAGAGCGTGTGTTCAGAGACAGAGAGGATTTACTGGCACATGATGACCACTGGCTCATCAGCCTCTTTAGGTTCAGATGGCGATCCTAACAGAGAGCGACACAGCGAGGAGCCATGCCTGTATCCATACAGGTGCTGACCACGCTGGAGCCAGTAACAGAGCCTAACAGCCGTGGGCCTAACAGGGGAATTATCCGCATGTCCGCCAGGTATATCAAACCCAGAGAATACAGCTGAACAGGTGAACATTAGCGCAATTTGCAGTGAGAGCCAGTTCTCCTAATGTAAGGAGCTATCACTGCACACACACTGCTAACAGCACCATCAACATGATGAATTAGTATGTCAACAGGAAAACTTTCATTATCAGTGTGCAGATCATATGTGATGCACAAATGCAACCCAACATTGTGGCAGGAGGCCTGGTTCAGGGGCCTTCATACATTCTGAGTAACAGCATGGTTGGAAACAGACTAACAAGGGGGCCTAACAGGGTGGCTAACATGATTGGCTTCAGGTGAGTTATTTTATTCATTTAATTGTTCTAATATTAATCCCTGTGATGCACACTGAGCATGTGCCTAAATACTATCCCGTCTTCACAGCATCATTACTAGTCAGTGGTAACAGTTAGTGACTTTCAGGGGCCTTGGTTAAAGTAAAGCTTGAGATCTTTCCAACAAGCTTTTGATTGTCTCTGTGTGCAAAGCAACAGTGTGAAATGTCTTAATCAGCCTCACTTTTTCCCCAGTGCACTTCTGCATTAATTTGCAACAACAGTGTGATCAGAGAGTGAGTAACAATGAACAGAGGAAACAGAGGGGCCTAACAGGGGCTAACAGGGAGCCTAACAGAGGGCCTAACAGGGGGCCTAACAGGGTTTTGGCCACACTTTGGCGGTGGGCTGCCAACAGCCTAACCTTGATGTCGGAACCACTTCTTCTTCAATTCAGAGGCGCCTGACCCCACAGCACTGACAGCCTCACACACACTCTCCCACTCCTCCGTTTACAGTTTAGGCCGACAGCGTGCCAAAGAGGCCTAACATTTTGTGCCTCCACTTCAGTGAGAAGGCCTAACAGTGAAATTCCTTTTTTTCAGTCTTACTCTTTCTTTTCAAGTTTCTGGTTGTGCAGAGAGGGGAACAGAGGGCTCATTTAAATATGATTTGCATATTTAAATGGGGGCGTAACAGGAGGAGTCGGTAACAGAGGTGCCTAACAGGGGCGCTAACAGATTGGGATGTACAAAGGAAATGTGCTTGGATTCATGCGTGCACACAGATTCATACATCTGGATTTTTGTGTAACAGGGGCTTTCTGGATTTGAGAGCGTACGCCATGTTTCAGTAGGAAATCCACGCAAGTCTTTGTACATGAGGCCCCAGATCTTTGGCAGGACTCTAATAATAATCAGGGGCCTAACAGAGGCCAAGAACAGAGCATGCTAACAGGGGCACATAACAGGGGTAACAGAGGGCTGGTTTAGTGAAGACTGTAGGCTGTGGTGAACAGGTGGTGCTTGAGGGCTTTTTGAAAATGTCCAGAGATGGAGCGCTACGGATGTCTGCAGGAAGAGTGCTCCAGGGGGGCAGGAAGGGTTTCTGCATAGAGACACTAACAGGAGGCCATGTTGAGCCAGGTGAGTCTGATCACAGACCTTCTGCTGATAAACCTAACTGGGCCTAACACAGCCTAACAGGGGCCTAACAGGGACCTGCTTCTCTGGCCTAACATTGTTCTTGACAGGGGTCCTAACAGAGGGCCTAAAAGGGAGCCTAATAGAGGGCCTAACAGATGTCATCAGACGCCTGAGTCTAACAGAGGGCCTAACAAAGGTACATTTACAGAGACACATTTTCTCTCTTTCCTGGTGTTTTTGGCTCTGAGGAGTGGGGCTGTTTTAAGCCAAACAGATGTGGAGGGTTGATAATGTCCTAAAATGGTCCGTTGTTAACAGAGGGCCTAACAAATGACTAAACCCCTCCAGGCAGCACGTTGTCCCTGTGTGAAGAGAAACCCTGCTACAGTCTGCCATCCTGTGATTCCTAACCGGGGTGTTCTGTGCTGAATGTTCCTAACAGTCCCTGTGGTCCACGTTCTCTGTTAGGAGCCTTTAACAGACAGATGCTCTGAGGAATTCCTGCTTAACATCCAGGCTCTAACACTCTAACAGAGGGCTTCTGACAGCACCTAACAGGGCTAAAAAAACACTCTGGGCCCTCAGGCGCTGTCAGGGGTGCTAAAACATGTCCTGGAAAACATTGGTCTGAGACAGGTTCCCTACAGAGGCAGAAGACCTCTAATAGAGGGTCTAACAGCTTTTCCTCTCTGCTGTTTGATTCTTTCTGTTTACAGAGGCCTAACAAAGGGTCTCGAGTTAGAGCTGGCAGTTATGGCTGCTCCATCAACTGCTGAATTATTCTTTTAGAGGGCTCATTCAGAGTCTGAAAGCCCTTTCAAAGAGTTTGTGCTAACAGAAAACGCCGTGTAACTTTGCAGACATGAGGTTAGCCTAACAGAGCATTAATAACCACAGGCCTCACACACAGACTTAACACTTTATTAGAAAGATGAACTAACAGGCTTCACCTCATCCCTGAACAGGATCAGCAGAGTAGATCAGGGGGTGATGATGATTACAGACAATAATACTCCTACAGCCTGGTCCTAACAGATGGCCTAACAGGGTGTCTCAGAGAGGCCTAACAGGAAAAGCAGTCTTAGCTAATCTACTGTGATTGGCAGCAGGTCTGTCTGTGTTGAGAGACGCCACAAGCTACTCACACATCTGCAAGGCCTAACATGACTACAAACAGAGACTTTAATAGTCAGTGATCAGAGGTCAGAGGTCGGGGGATAATGTACTCAGCTCAAAGTGTATTGTCTTTGAATAAAATTCAGGAGAAAAATAACAGAGGGTGAATGGTGATGAAAAGCTTGGACCACCACTAACTTTAAGTATTTGTGTTTTAAATGCTGGTAACAGTAACAATAATTTTCTCAAACCTATGAAAATCAGTGTTTTTTTAAGTGGCAGGCCTACACAAGAAGGCTAAAAGAACAGTAACAGAAGATATGGCACTGGCCCCAAGGAGTGCAGGGCGTCCCTTATCTTTATGCAGAAAAGTTGGCATTCCTACTTTGTTGCTTCACTGGTTTCAGAGAAAAAGGCTTTTTAGTACTCCATCAGTGACTCATCTTCAGCTCTACTTCTTTAGGATGTGCTTTCCTTCACCTGCGGTACACTGAACTTAAACAAAGCAGGATAATGCAGACATCAGGACAAAAGCATGATGGAAATGTCAGATTTAAAGAAGGTGCTAAAGTGGTTCTGGTCTGAATCAAACTTCTGAATCAGAGGTTCATTCAGAGCTCCAGCAGTGACTAACAAACATCTATTCATCTTTAGTTTCCTCCTCCTCTGTCAGACTCTAAATGTCAGCTTTACATTCCAGAAATGATTGGACAGAGAAATGTGAAGATGGCTGACAAACGCAGAATAGTTTAACCATGCATCTCTCCTGCCCCCGCATCTTAAATACTCACAGATAGGAGGATGGTTAAGTTCCTACAGCATTAAAGAGCATGGCTGTACAGCTCTATCTGCAGGGAGAAACATGGAGGACACGCCCACAGCACTCTCACTTCTCTGCAGGTGTGACGCCCGTCAGCCGGGGCGGTCCCACAGAGCAGAGGTACAGACGGGACAACACCCCAGTCTCCTGGTTCCACAGGATAGACCTGAGCAGCTGCTGCCCTCCAGGCTGACCTCTGACCTCCTATCACCTGTTCACCTGAGTTCTCAGGTACAGTGACTGATTCTAAAATGTAGGGATGGGATTTTTCTCTGATCCAACCAGGACTGAACATGGCTGGATTGTTCCAGATGTTTCTGAGGCTTCGGTGACATTCAGGAAACTGAGAATCTTTCTGACACATAAGAGGACAAGGTGTACAGACAGAGAGCTGTTGGCTATTTTAACATTCACCAGTGGATATCAGGAGGAGGAATGAATGAATGGACTGATGAGCTGATGATTCCTGCAGATGCTGTAAAGGGAACTTTGAAAAGAGCAGCTGCAGACACTCAGCTGAATCCCTAAAACATTAAAACTGTGACTAGATCTGGTCCGTCTCTTTAGAGAGAACTTCCCTGTGTTTGGAGAATCCTCTCAGCGTGGATCTCTCTGTGGTCTCTCATCCTGTCTGACATTTAGGAGGCTGAACCGTGCCGTCACAGAGCCCACAGCCGTAGGGTTTAGACGCATGCAGAGATCACACAGGTGAAGACGCTCTCCTCTTACCTGATAATCACAAACATGACCAGGAAGTGACCAGAGCCAACCAGGGCCAACAGGGGGCCTAACATGTAGAGGCCTAACAGAGGTGACCTAACAGAGGCCCGCCTAACAGAGGCCCCGTGAAGTTGTTCTGAACAGAACGAGGGCCTAACAGAAGTAACATGTGACCCAGCCTAACAGGGGCCTAACAGCAGTCGTCTGAGAAGTCCATGTTTGGTAGAAAGCAACAGAGGAGCCTAACAGAAATGGACAAAAATATACTAACAGTTATATAACAGAGGCCTAACAGGGGTAACAGGGGGTAACCTTAAAACAGGACCCTGGACCCCGGGAAACCCACCTAGAGACACTTCAACAGTCAGGGACCAGAGTCCACAACAGGAAGTCTCCAGCTACAGTCTCTGAGATCCAGTTGGACTAGTACAGTCAGGGTCTGTTAGGAGCCATCAAAGAGTCTGAAAGGAATGTTCTAGTATTTACCTTAGCATGAAAGTCGGTGAGTCTGTCACTGAGGAGGTCATCTCAGTGGTCCTAACAGGGGGCCTAACAGGGGGCCTAACAGAGGGCCTAACAGAGGGCCTAACAGAGGGCCTAACAGAGGGCCTAACAGGGGGCCTAACAGGGGGCCTAACAGAGGGCCTAACAGAGGGCCTAACAGAGGGCCTAACAGAGGGCCTAACAGGGGGCCTAACAGGGGGCCTAACAGAGGGCCTAACAGAGGGCCTAACAGGGGGCCTAACAGGGGGCCTAACAGAGGGCCTAACAGGGGGCCTAACAGGGGGCCTAACAGAGGGCCTAACAGAGGGCCTAACAGGGGGCCTAACAGGGGGCCTAACAGAGGGCCTAACAGAGGGCCTAACAGGGGGCCTAACAGGGGGCCTAACACAGGGCCTAACAGGGGGCCTAACAGGAGGCCTAACAGGGGGCCTAACAGAGGGCCTAACAGGGGGCCTAACAGGGGGCCTAACAGGGGGCCTAACAGGGGGCCTAACAGAGGGCCTAACAGAGGGCCTAACAGGGGGCCTAACAGGGGGCCTAACAGAGGGCCTAACAGAGGGCCTAACAGGGGGCCTAACAGGGGGCCTAACAGAGGGCCTAACAGGGGGCCTAACAGGGGGCCTAACAGGGGGCCTAACACAGGGCCTAACAGGGGGCCTAACAGGAGGCCTAACAGGGGGCCTAACAGAGGGCCTAACAGGGGGCCTAACAGGGGGCCTAACAGGGGGCCTAACAGGGGGCCTAACAGAGGGCCTAACAGAGGGCCTAACAGGGGGCCTAACAGGGGGCCTAACAGAGGGCCTAACAGGGGGCCTAACAGGGGGCCTAACAGAGGGCCTAACAGAGGGCCTAACAGGGGGCCTAACAGGGGGCCTAACAGAGGGCCTAACAGGGGGCCTAACAGGGGGCCTAACAGGGGGCCTAACACAGGGCCTAACAGGGGGCCTAACAGGAGGCCTAACAGGGGGCCTAACAGAGGGCCTAACAGGGGGCCTAACAGGGGGCCTAACAGGGGGCCTAACAGGGGGCCTAACACAGGGCCTAACAGGGGGCCTAACAGGGGGCCTAACAGGGGGCCTAACATTGTTCTTGACAGGGGTCCTAACAGAGGGCCTAAAAGGGAGCCTAATAGAGGGCCTAACAGAGGGTCTAACAGAGGGCCTAACAGAGTCTAACAGAGGGCCTAACAAAGGGTCTAACAGAGGTCCTAACTGGGGCCTAACAGGGGGCCAAACAGAGGGTATAACAGAGGGCCTAACAGAGTCTAACAGAGGGCCTAACAAAGGGTCTAACAGAGGTCCTAACTGGGGCCTAACAGGGGGCCTAACACAGGGCCTAACAGGGGGCCTAACAGGGGGCCTAACAGGGGGCCTAACAGGGGGCCTAACAGGGGGGCTAACAGGGGGGCTAACAGGGGACCTAACAGGGGGCCTAACAGGGGGCCTAACAGGGGGCCTAACAGAGGGCCTAACAGGGGGCCTAACAGGGGGCCTAACACAGGGCCTAACAGGGGGCCTAACAGGGGGCCTGACAGAGGGCCTAACAGGGGGCCTAACATTGGTCTTGACAGGGGTCCTAACAGAGGGCCTAAAAAGGGGGCCTAATAGAGGGCCTAACAGAGGGTCTAACAGAGGGCCTAACAGAGTCTAACAGAGGGCCTAACAAAGGGTCTAACAGAGGTCCTAACTGGGGCCTAACAGGGGGCCAAACAGAGGGTATAACAGAGGGCCTAACAGAGTCTAACAGAGGGCCTAACAAAGGGTCTAACAGAGGTCCTAACTGGGGCCTAACAGGGGGCCTAACAGGGGGCCTAACAGGGGGCCTAACAGGGGGCCTAACAGGGGGCCTAACAGGGGGCCTAACAGGGGGCCTAACAGGGGGCCTAACAGGGGGCCTAACAGGGGGCCTAACAGAGGGCCTAACAGGGGGCCTAACAGAGGGCCTAACAGGGGGCCTAACAGAGGGCCTAACAGGGGGCCTAACAGGGGGCCTAACATTGTTCTTGACAGGGGTCCTAACAGAGGGCCTAAAAGGGAGCCTAATAGAGGGCCTAACAGAGGGTCTAACAGAGGGCCTAACAGAGTCTAACAGAGGGCCTAACAAAGGGTCTAACAGAGGTCCTAACTGGGGCCTAACAGGGGGCCAAACAGAGGGTATAACAGAGGGCCTAACAGAGTCTAACAGAGGGCCTAACAAAGGGTCTAACAGAGGTCCTAACTGGGGCCTAACAGGGGGCCTAACACAGGGCCTAACAGGGGGCCTAACAGGGGGCCTAACAGGGGGCCTAACAGAGGGCCTAACAGGGGGCCTAACAGGGGGCCTAACAGGGGGCCTAACAGGGGGCCTAACAGGGGGCCTAACAGGGGGCCTAACAGGGGGCCTAACAGAGGGCCTAACAGGGGGCCTAACAGGGGGCCTAACACAGGGCCTAACAGGGGGCCTAACAGGGGGCCTGACAGAGGGCCTAACAGGGGGCCTAACATTGGTCTTGACAGGGGTCCTAACAGAGGGCCTAAAAAGGGGGCCTAATAGAGGGCCTAACAAAGGGTCTAACAGAGGTCCTAACTGGGGCCTAACAGGGGGCCAAACAGAGGGTATAACAGAGGGCCTAACAGAGTCTAACAGAGGGCCTAACAAAGGGTCTAACAGAGGTCCTAACAGGGGCCTAACAGGGGGCCTAACAGGGGGCCTAACAGGGGGCCTAACAGGGGGGCTAACAGGGGACCTAACAGGGGGGCTAACAGGGGGCCTAACAGGGGGCCTAACAGGGGGCCTAACAGGGGGCCTAAAAGAGGGCCTAACAGGGCCCTAACAGAGGGCCTAACAGGGGGCCTAACAGAGGGCCTAACAGGGGGCCTAACAGGGGGCCTAACAGGGGGCCTAACAGGGGGCCTAACAGAGGGCCTAACAGGGGGCCTAACAGAGGGCCTAACAGGGGGCCTAACAGGGGGCCTAACAGGGGGCCTAACACAGGGCCTAACAGGGGGCCTAACACAGGGCCTAACAGAGGGCCAAACAGGGGTCCTAACAGAGGGCCTAACAGGGGTCCTAACATTGGTCTTGACAGGGGGCCTAACAGAGGGCCTAAAAGGGAGCCTAATAGAGGGCCTAACAGGGGTCCTAACATTGGTCTTGACAGGGGGCCTAACAGAGGGCCTAAAAGGGAGCCTAACAGAGGTCCTAACTGGGGCCTAACAGGGGGCCAAACAGAGGGTCTAACAGAGGGCCTAATAAAGGGTCTAACAGAGGTCCTAACAGAGGGCCTAACAGGGGTCCTAACAGAGGTTCTAACTTGGGCCTAACAGGGGTCCTAACAGAGGGCCTAACAGAGGGCCTAATAGGGGTCCCCACAGAGACTTTAAAGTCTGGTGAAGTCTAGACAGAGAGGATCTGTTCCTGATGCCTCCTGGGGTTTCAGAAATGTTGACCACACTTCCTCCATGGTCGGACGTCCTAACGGTTGAACAGTCCGGTCTTTATTCCGTCTTTATTTGGATTTTCTTCAGACACAGCCTCCATAATTCCTGAGCAGTCCTGATGACTAACTCTTTGTTTAACTCTTTTAAAGGTCAGAAATGCTTGTCAGAAATTAATTTCATGGAAAACTACACAAAGACACATACATGAGTTCTCTGCCTGTTTTTAACATCTCATTAAAGGTCATTAAAGGTCATAATAAACTGTAGCATCAGAGCTTGTTAGCGTTAGCCTGGTCAGAGCTAACGTATGTTTACACGTTTCAACAGCGATCTTCAGGTTTCTAACTCTGAGTGAACATCATGTGCTCTACACAGCTGTGAATCCTCAGGCTACGGTCGACTATGTTTAAGACACATGTAAGTCTGCAGCTGCAAAATAATTTAATCAAAAAAAGTCTTGTAATAAAAATAAATGCTTAAAACATGACGTGGTAAAACCCGTCACATCTAATCCCGGCTCTCTTCAGATTAGGAGGATCATCGCTGTCCTCGTAGATATCCTAGACAGTAATGTATAAATGATTTTCAGATGACCATGAACAGTTACCCAGCACTATCTCTGACAGCAGACCAGTCTGAGTGCAGTAGAGGACTGATGTGGTTCAGATGTGGTAGTCTGGGGTCTACCATCATCAGCTAATCTGCAGAGATTATGGACCAAAGTGACCAAAGTTTCTGTCATCGGACAGAAACAAAGGCTAGCATGCCTCAAACCACATTTCCCACAACGCATGCTGATGATTGTAGTTCATCTTAGCTCAGTGGAATTATCTCACAATAAAATCACATCCTTCTGACGCTCTCAGGCCACATAGACATAAACAGTGCCACTCTGGGTACTGGTCCAGACCAGTAGGTGGAGCTGTTGCCCGTACGCAGCAGTCTTTGACACACTGATCCAGAATCAGTAACGATAAAAAAGGGCACACCTTCCACTCATTACTGATTATCATGGAACAGATGAGAATAAGGAAGAGGTCTGAGAGGACTAAAGTGGTCCAGTATCCAGTCCTCTGTATCTCTGAGACAGCAGGAGTCTGTCTGTGAACAGACTCTTCACACCTTCACGGATGTATGAACAGTAGGGTACACCAAGACTCTAAAGCCCCGCCCACAGAACTATCTGATGTCACAAAACTACCAGCCAATCAGCACTGAGGCCTGGGTGTCACTGACAGTGGGAGTGTAGGGTTTCACCTCCTGTTTCCTGCTGCTGCAGTCCTGCTCTCTGCTGTTTGTTGATGTTCCTTTATTCTTTAACTGCAGCTGTAATTTTGCCAGTTAAAGTAATTCTGTCATAATAAACCCATTCTAAATATCAGTTACTGGCCACATGCACTGCTAATAATGGGGACAGATATCAGCCCTGAAACCCAGTATCAGTCCACCCTGAGTAAACAGCGTGGTTTTAATATCAACTCCTTTAACACGGTTACATAAATATGTCCGTGTGTGATGTCTGGTCACATGATCAGCTCTGTCCAGTTGGGTGGAGAGAGTGAACAGACACTCGTATACTCTCTTAACTTCGTTTATATTCTAATGTCTAATGCAGAGCTTTATTCTAAAAGTCATGTTGATGCAGAACTCCCTGGCTGTTGGACTTTGGCTCTAAAAACCATGAAAGGGTTTTAAATCCCTACAGACCCGGTCTTCACATTCAGCACCCATCAAAAGGATCGAATATACAGGACTGGCATCGTTAGGGCAAAGTACTCGGCTGACAGAAAGCTTCACTTCCTGTTCCCCCGTCTGCACGGTGGTGTTTATAGCGCCGGTAGAGCAGGAGCGGCTGTGCTGGTATCCTGTATGAAACATGTTTAACCGTCCAGGCCGGGCCAGGACAGACGTGGGGGTGTCGGCTTAGAAGCCAGTCTCAAAGCTCAAAGACAGCAGTGAGGATGCACTGATGCAGCTATAGAGGGTGTGTGCAGTAAAATAACAGTGTTCAAACACACACACACACACCCATGTCTGCCTGATCATGAATATTCACATCCAAACAGCACAGGGGTTACAGCTGAATCCACATGGTTCTAGATGCTGGAGTCTGTAATCCTCCTCCTCCTCCTCTCTGCTGATGTCTCTGTTTCTGCTGCTGTCTCCTCTTCACCCCCCCCCTCCTCCTCCTCCTCCTCTGAGTGTTTAGTTCTCCAGGTTAGATCTGTGAACGTGCCGATGTTTGTGCTTTAGCTGCCAAAGCTTTGATGGATGAGCAGTCAGATGCTGAAGTCTGCCTCCATGTAAGGCTGCAGTGCCACTCTGGGGCCAAGGTACCACTCTGAATAAGAGCCTCTCCAGACCGTCCTCATCTCTGCTGCACCAGCTACAACACCTGAGGATCACTTTGAGGCCGAAGGCCGGGAAACTATGGACTATTCACAAATCCTGATCAAAAAAAGAAACACGATCCTAACATGATCTAAACAAGATCCAAACATGATCAAAAACCTGATCCTCACCTGATCCACTCACCCCGTTCGAGTTGCAGACGGCTGTAGTCCACCTGTCATTGTGCAGGACTTGGGTACATCCTGGACTGGCTTCAGATCAATCACAGGTGTGACATGAAGGACAAATTAGCACAGCTCAGATACACACCTGTGGTTAATTTAGAGTCAGAGTTAACCTAATGAGCACGTCTGTGAGCTGTGGGAGGAAGCCCATCCATGTCTGCAGCTAACCCTGCACCAGCATGCAGCTCTTTAACAGACAGACAGGAAGAAGAAGAGGAGGAGGAGGAGGAGGAGGAGGAGGAGCATTCCTGTACTGGACACTCCCTGCTCTCACCATGTCACAAAGGTTATCAGAGTATTTGTAAAGATGTGTTTGGATATATCAGAGTTAGTAGAAGTATCACACATCCTTAAATCAAACATGTCTGGCATTTATGCTTCATGATCAGAAAAGCTCTGATCTGATCTGAAGTAGTCTCCCGCCTCCAGATGGGCTACACCCCCACTGCTGGGACACACCAGGTCCAGAATCAGGCCTCAGACCATCAAGTGTGCAGCAAGCATTCATAAAACCTGTTGTTCAAACACTTGTGGATTTTCCTCAGCGGTCTGAAAAAGTAAGTGTGAATCACAGAGAATGGGAATGTGAGAATGAGCAACAGGATGACACGATGAACAGAGCAGCAGTCATTACTGTGAGCAGCCTCAGAGGGCACTGTGTTGATCTAATGAATGAATCTATCCTCCATGACTCTGCCTGTCATCTCACTGTTTGTTTCAGCTGTTCCAGTGACAAAGTTTGGAGGGGACTGCTGACATATGTGCCACAAACATGGAGACATCCGGTCTGGACTATTTACTGAACTCCAGTTTACCAGGAACCAGATCCAGCATTGTTCTATAACTGTCACTGAAATCATTTAAACACAGTCAGCATCAATGTAGTAGTGACTGTAGGATAAGACATCTGTGCCTGGAAGGCCTAGTCAAAGGTTCATCAGTATTCCTGGCTACCATTACGCCATGAAGACAAAAGAACACTCAGAGAAAAGGTTACTGAAAAGTCTAAGTCAGAAACATCTCCAAGTCTCTGAACATCCCCCAGAGTTCAGTTAAATCCTCCTGAAGAAATGAAGGAATATGTCACATGTGTAAATCCTAGATCAGACCGTCCTCACACACTGAGTGGGCGTGCAAGAAGGAGACTAGTGAGAGAGGACACCAAGACACCTATGACTACTCTGAAGGAGCTCCAAGCTTCAGCAGCTGAGATGGAGAGACTCTGCAGACAACAACTGTTGGCTTTAAATAAACCGGACAGAAACAACAGAGGGGAGAGTGAGAGGCTGATGTCAGCTAGAAAAGGTCAGAGGAAACACTTTAGACAAACATCCGCTCATGATGTTAGCGTCTGCTACGTCTCTGCTACAGCCAACATAAACCATCCACTACAGGAGCATCTACATAGTCTGGTGTAGTTTTTCCATCCAAAAGTATATCAGATTATATTTAACCCACACTTTATTCCACAGCATATGTGATCCACTTTTTCGTTATAAATCCATAAATAACATTTTTCTTCTACAGAGGAGAACAAGCAGAGGTGTCAGAGATATCGGTGATAAATAGATAGATAACAGTCAGTGACTTCGCTGATAGTCCATCCTGTTAAATCTCTTTATGAACAGGTTAAAGTTTGGATCTTCCTTTAGCTCCACGTTCAAACACTGGTCCACAGCTTCAACAACAGGAATACTAAAACGCTATCTTATTGTGCACACACCCATAGTCTAAATTAAATGTTCCCCTTAAATTGAGTTAACATTCATATGCCGGATAAATGAAGTTAAACATTTCCCTGGTGCCGCCGCGTCTGCTCAGCTGACCCTGGTGAAGCCACGTACATCAGAGTTTAACTAAATATGATGCATACATGTCAAACAGACCAGTCTCCTTCAGAGTAGTCATAGGTGTCTTGGTGTCCTCTCTCACTAGTCTCCTTCTTGCACGCCCACTCAGTGTGTGAGGACGGTCTGATCTAGGCAGATTTACACATGTGACATATTCCTTCATTTCTTCAGGATGATTTAACTGAACTCTGGGGATGTTCAGAGACTTGGAGATGTTTCTGACTTAGACTTTTCAGTAACCTTTTCTCTGAGTGTTCTTTTGTCTTCATGGCGTAATGGTAGCCAGGAATACTGACACAGGTGTCTTTATATTGCAGTCACTGAGACACTAAAGGTTTTATGTCAAATTCTTTGGCTGATGTCCTGAATAGTTAACTTTTCCTCATCACCGGCGCTCTGTGACCTCTCGGCGACCCTTTCCTCTTGCTGCAGGATGAGACGTAGTGTTGATATTGTGATGATTTATGATCGGGAGTCCGTGCATTGTGTTTTATTTTGTAAGAACTGGATATTCTACGCTTTGACCTCCTTTTCTGGAGCTTTCTGATCGACGAGCGTTGACGCGGTTTGGCAGCGGCCGGCGATGAAAATAGACCTGCAGCGGAGCGATGTGGCGCTTCAGGCACGCGTCGCTGCCGGTCTGGAGCGCCGGCTGTGGAAATGCTCCGATAGACTAGACAGGGAGCGACTGCTCCGCAGTACGATTCGCTGGTGGATCGCAGCGCGGGGCTTTATGTGGAAACTGGAGGTGAGCAGACAGAGAGGAGAGCTCTGACACTGACATGAACACAAACACACTGACAGCAGACAGCTGTGTGTGGACTAGAGAGGAAACATCTGTGAGCCAGGCTTCGATCCAGAACGGTTTCCTCACTAAAATCTGCTGAATCAGCAGGTCACTGCTGAGGAAATACAGCTGAGTGGTAGATGGAGCTTCACGCTTTCACTGGTTCATCTTGCTCACACATGCCTTTTCAGCTCTGCCCATAAATTTTCAATGGGATTGAGATCAGGGCTTTGTGATGGCCACTCCAAAACATTGACTTTGTTATCCTTAAGCCACTTTGTAACCAGTTTGGCAGTATGCTTAGGGTCATTGTCCATTTGGAAAACCCATTTGCGCCCAAGCTTGAACTTCCTGGCTGATGTCTTGAGATGTTGCTTCAGTATTTCCACATAATGTTCTTTCCCTCCTGCAGCAAAACAACCCCACAACATGATGCTGCCATCCCCATGTTTCACAGTTGGGATGGTGTTCTCAGGCTTGCAAGCTTCCCCCTTTTTTCTCCAAATGTAACGATGGTCATTATGGCCAAAAAGTTCAGTTTTAGTTTGGTCAGACCACAGAACATGTCTCCAAAAATAAAGGTCTTTGTCCCTGTGTGCATTTGCAAACTGTAATCTGGCTTTTTTATGTTTCTTTTGGAGTAATGGCTTCTTCCTGGGAGAGTGGCCTTTCAGCCCATGTGGGTACAGGACTCGTTTGACTGTTGATAATGACACACTCTTATCAGCTTCAGCCAGCATCTTCACAAGGTCTTTTGCTTTTGTTCTTGGGTTGAGATGCACTTTTGGGACCAAAGCACGTTCATCTCTGGGACACAGAACCCGTCTCCTTCCTGAGCGGTATGATGGCTGGACATTCCCATGGTGTTTATACTTGCGTATAATTGTTTGAACAGATGAACGTGGCTCCTTCAGGCATCTGGAAATTGCACCCAAGGATGAACCAGACTTGTGCAAGTCCACAATTCTCTTCCTGATATCTTGGCTGATTTCTTTTGATTTTCCCATGATGTTACACAAAGAAGCAGTGTGTTTCAGGTGTGCCTTAAAATACATCCACAGGTGTGCCTCTAATTAACTCAAATGTTGTCAATAAACCTATCAGAGGCTTCCAAAGACATGACATCATCATCTGGGCTTTCCCAGATTGTTTAAAGGCGTAGTAATCTTAGTGAATGTAAACTTCTGACTCTAAAGAAAATAATAAAAAAATGTCTAAAAAATGATCTCTCTCATTATTCTGGCATTTAGCAAATAGAAATAATTTTGGTAATCCTAATTGACCAAAAACAGGAAAAGTTTAATCTGATTTAATGTTAGACGGTGAGAAAAAAAAGTTTCTGTGCCTTTTTATAGAGTGTATGTAAACTTCTGGTTTCAACTGTAGCTGAACTGTAGCTGCTACATGCCTGTAGCAGCATGTAGCACCATGTAGCTGTGTCATGCACACCTGTAGATGCTGACTGATGTGTAGCTGGCAGAGAGGACAGAGTGCAATGTTACATATCTAAAGGATGAGGATGTCAGAGCTAGCTGTAGCTGAGCTCAGAGAGCATGTCCCTGATCATGTGTGGTTATCAGACAGCAGAGCTAGAGAGCCATGGGTTTAAGGTCCTTAAAGAGGACATCTTTCCTGGTGGAGGAGTGGAGGCTGAGCATTCTGGCCTGAATGTGCTCATCTGTTATTGACAGTAGTATTAGACAGGAGCATCCGCTCTCCTATAACAATGATAACGGTGAAGATTTCAGGTGCAACAGACTATTTTCATGGCTTCCAGTGTGGCCAGCAGCAATTCAGATGAAGGATAAAGCCCTGAAGGTCAGACCGTCTGTTTCTGTGCTTTTTACTGCTAACAGTCTGAGTGAAACTTGAGATCTCCAACAAAAGAGAGCGAGGACACTCGTCTGTAAATCCACTTTGTCCTGGCTAGAAATGCGAGGCTTTGTCTTTTAAAAACAGACTCCCAGCAGCAGGAGGACCAGGAGGAAATGCCTCTGTGAGGTCAGGAGGGTTAAAGAGCTCTCCTCTGGTAAGTCATGTGTTGTTTCTGTGACCTGAGCGGATCCACTCAGACAAATTGCTGGTAATGAACTACGGTGTAAGTGTGCGTGCCTCTGTGAAGCTGGGTTTGTGTTGTGGTTTTCTGGCTGCAGTGCTGATGCCTGGTCAAGCAGGAATGTCAGGACTCTGCAGGACTCTGCAGGACTTTGAGCTGCGTTCACTCTCTTGCATCAGATTAATCCCTTTGAGTCTGTCAGTGCACAAAAACAAAGCAGCTTCTCACTGAGTAATATGCAGCATAACAACAGTGGGCTATCCAGCTTCTTCTAAACAAATCTAAGTTTGGTTTTACTAACAGATAGAGAAGACGAGGACTTAAACACACCTCAAAGGACAGAACAAGGCTCCCTTCATGTCCAGCTTCCAGTCATGGGTCTGAGATCGCTGATAAATACCTGGACATGCACACGAAGACTGCCACCTCCTCATCTATGAGAGTCACGAGGCGACGCAGTCATTACAGAGGAGAGGAGGTCAAAAACCAGCACCAAAGGTCCAAGAAACCTGCTTTCCTACATCTGCTCTGTGTCTACTGAGCATCGATCCTCTGCAGATCCTCCAGACTCTCCTCTGCCCATCCATGAAGCTCCTGCTGCAGTTTTATTGTTTACATTAATGCCAGTGGAAGTTCAGAACTCTTCAGCTATGGAAT
This sequence comes from Cheilinus undulatus, assembly GCF_018320785.1. Classification (NCBI taxonomy): domain Eukaryota; kingdom Metazoa; phylum Chordata; class Actinopteri; order Labriformes; family Labridae; genus Cheilinus; species Cheilinus undulatus. The sequence continues at coordinate 51,029,396 of NC_054875.1, forward strand.
AGTCTTTTACCCATGATCCTTAGCAGTTGTTGACCCCGCTCTGTGGTTTTACCTGGTCTCCTGCTTCATGGCTGAGCTGCTGTTGTTCCTAAACTCTTCCACTCTCTAATAACATCACTGACTGTGGAATATCCGGCAGGGATGAAATACGCCAAAGGTGGCATCATCACAGAACCAGGCTGGAGTCTCTGAGCTCTGCAGAACTCGTTTAGGACCACAGAGGTCTGAGACTGCAGGACAGGTGAGCCTCACCTAGAACCACCAGCAGACAGGATGACTGCAGAGGCTGGGTTTCAATCAGAGATCATTTGCTCTGCACATCTCCAACATTATGAGTAGAATTTAAAATGTCTGTGGTCAAATGTTGAGATTTTGACAAAGTAGCTACCAGTGAACAGGAAATATCAGAGTTTAGATTCTTTCAGTTTGAAAATGTCAGGGCACACGTTCTGCAAAACACACTTTTTCAGGCTTATCTAACAGAAACATGTGCTGCTGGTCTGTCCACAATCCCCCCATGAATCAGAAAATGTGTGCTGAAACAAGCCGCTCTCAGATTTTACCCTCATGATGTCATGTGGGGAGTTAGCCCCGCCCCCAGGTTCGGTTGGCCCTTCCTGCATGGAAGAAAGTTCTGCCCTCATCTCCTGATGAGAGGAGGATCAGGAGAGGCACATCCATTTCCAGAAAGGGGCGGACTCAGGGGCGGAGTCAGACAGCTCAGTAGCATTTAAAGCCACAGACACAGAAACAGTTGGTTCTGAGCAGGGCTGAAACAGAGGGGCGGAGTCAGGGGCGGAGTCAGACAGCTCAGTAGCATTTAAAGCCACAGACACAGAAACAGTTGGTTCTGAGCAGGGCTGAAACAGAGGGGTTTTTAGACATGCAGACATCAATACTGGAGGGTTTCTACAGAAACTGACTCCACAGGCATGTTTGAGGACCTCTGAGACCGATATAAACTCGTCTAAAGGGGTAAAATTACGCAACATTTAATTATAGGAGAAGATACGGCATGATTTATTTGAAAGAAGGACCAAAGTAAGAAAAGAAAACCTTCCATAAATATTTAAAAACAGCGTCATAAAGGCAGGTTTGTGCTGTCAGAGCCTGCAGGTAATCTCATACTAGCATAGTGACAGAATCAGGGCTTCCTCCACCCTGACTGCACTGACCTCTGAAGCTCTGACTGTCCTCTGGTTCCCATCATTCCAAACAACTGCCCCCACTTCCTGTCCCCCCACCAAACCTTCAGGACCACATGACCACTAACAGCTGATCTGAGGAGGTATCTAGGTGGAGGATGACATTTCCTCCAGCCTCCTTTCCTACTCTGAGTCATGTAAACCATCTACATTCAGACAAAGCATGCAGCAAGCGTAATGAGGCTCTGATTCACATTCACGGAACAATTAAAGGACACTCCAGCGCCGTGCACAAAGTGCTTTTGTATGCTGCATCATTTCATGGCTAAATTAAGTAAACTAATTGCAGTGAGGATAAATGAATTCCTGCTCCTTAATACTTCACAGTTAAGGCAGAGTAAAGGCATGTCTGCAGGGGGAGGCCTTAGATTAGAGAAGCTGAAAGAAGAGACAGAGCAGTGAGGTGGATGGAACCTTCCAGACCTGCTGCTGCACGCTCTCTGCACGCTCTCTGCACGCTCTCTGCATGCTGGCTGTTAGATCTGAAGTGTATCATCAGGCTGTCTCTCAGGAAGCCTCCAGAAGAGGTTGATGTAAAAAAGTAGGCAGGAAATGCTAATTGCTGGTGAGAGAAGCTGCCGAGGGACCGCATGTGTCATAGAGGTAGCCTATTTCTGTCTCCGCAGGACAACAAGAGACCACGATGGCTAATTCATGCATTTTCACCCTAGGGCGTGAAGTTTGTATGCATATATGTATGTAAACATGCATGTCTATGTATGCATGTGTGTGTGTACACTGTAAAACACAAAATCAATTTCACTCAGAAACATTGAGTTGAATGAACTAGTTTTTTTGACCTGTTCTAAATACTTATTATAAAGATGTTACTCGTACTCCTTGGCCTATCAGCTAAAGGCTCAGGTTACTTTAGTTTACCAGGTTTAAACAAATGAACTTCTGTTCACTCAGAAATCCAAAACAACGATTTCAACTCTGTTTTTATGAGCTGATAGAACTCACTTTAGTTTGAAGTGAACAGAACTCAAACAATTCAAGTTTTTTTTCATTTTTACCCAAATTATTTGAGTTATGACAAATCTGCAGTTTTCCCAGAATGCCTTTGGGCACTAAACCTTTCTGCACTCTGTTTGCTGCTGCTGTCTTGGCCAGGACTGTCAGGTTTCAAAAACTCAAAATCAAAAGAGGATGGACCCAAATGCAGAAAACTAAGAAATTTAATTTCAAACAAAAAGGCAAAATCCAAAAACTGATCAAAGTTCAAACAGAGGAAAAACTAAACTAAGGAACCAGTAAGGGGAAAATCTACTGAACAAAACTAACTTAACAGAGCCTATGAAAAGGCAAAAACACGAGAGGCACGAGGAGAAACACAGGGAGAAACACGAGGGACGACATCTGAAGAACTGACAAAGAACCAGAGAACCAGAGAACCTAAATACACAAGGAGAAACGGGTGAAACTAGTGAGGGTCATCACAGAGGAGGGAAACTGAAGCAGGACGAAAAACTGGACTCACACACAAGGGAAGGCAGCTACAAAATAAAACAGGACACATGGAACACTACGAAAGAGGCACACAGACTCCAAACTGTCACTAGAAGCACACAAAGACTCCAAACTGTAAACTAGAAGCACACAAAGACTCCAAACTGTAAACTAGAAGCACACAAAGACTCCAAACTGTAAACTAGAAGCTAAATAAAGGAAACACTGAAAACACAGGAGGATACAAAGAACCAAACACAAGGAGGGAAACTAAAGCACAGGGAGGCACAAGGATTTACAAACTCACTAGATCTATCCAGAAACAATGAAACATCAGGACAGTAATCAACTAAACATGAAACACAGGGAGTCAAACTAGACTCTAGAAATATGAAACATGAAGCACCAAATACACTGAACTAAACAAACTCAGGATCATGACAAGGACACTTAAAAGAAGATTTTAATCTCAAAGAGGTTTTCTGGTAAAATAAATAAATTAATGAATAAATAAATAAATGCACCATGAGTGAAGGATTAGTGTTATTGATGTCTATGAATGTTGGATGTTAGTGTTAGTGATGTCTGTGAATGTTGGATGTTAGTGTTATTGATGTCTATGAATGTTGGATGTTAGTGTTATTGATGTCTATGAATGTTGGATGTTAGTGTTATTGATGTCTATGAATGTTGGATGTTAGTGTTAGTGATGTCTGTGAATGTTGGATGTTAGTGTTATTGATGTCTATGAATGTTGGATGTTAGTGTTATTGATGTCTGTGAATGTTGGATGTTAGTGTTATTGATGTCTGTGAATGTTGGATGTTAGTGATGTCTATGAATGTTGGATGTTAGTGTTATTGATGTCTATGAATGTTGGATGTTAGTGTTATTGATGTCTGTGAATGTTGGATGTTAGTGTTATTGATGTCTATGAATGTTGGATGTTAGTGTTATTGATGTCTGTGAATGTTGGATGTTAGTGTTATTGATGTCTGTGAATGTTGGATGTTAGTGATGTCTATGAATGTTGGATGTTAGTGTTATTGATGTCTATGAATGTTGGATGTTAGTGTTATTGATGTCTGTGAATGTTGGATGTTAGTGTTATTGATGTCTATGAATGTTGGATGTTAGTGTTATTGATGTCTGTGAATGGTGGATGTTAGTGTTATTGATGTCTGTGAATGTTGGATGTTAGTGATGTCTATGAATGTTGGATGTTAGTGTTATTGATGTCTATGAATGTTGGATGTTAGTGATGTCTATGAATGTTGGATGTTAGTGTTATTGATGTCTATGAATGTTGGATGTTAGTGTTATTGATGTCTATGAATGTTGGATGTTAGTGTTATTGATGTCTGTGAATGTTGGATGTTAGTGTTATTGATGTCTATGAATGTTGGATGTTAGTGTTATTGATGTCTGTGAATGTTGGATGTTAGTGTTATTGATGTCTGTGAATGTTGGATGTTATTGATGTCTATGAATGTTGGATGTTAGTGTTATTGATGTCTATGAACGTTGGATGTTAGTGATGTCTATGAATGTTGGATGTTAGTGTTATTGATGTCTATGAATGTTGGATGTTAGTGTTATTGATGTCTGTGAATGTTGGATGTTAGTGTTATTGATGTCTAAGAATGTTGGATGTTAGTGATGTCTATGAATGTTGGATGTTAGTGTTATTGATGTCTATGAATGTTGGATGTTAGTGTTATTGATGTCTATGAATGTTGGATGTTAGTGTTATTGATGTCTGTGAATGTTGGATGTTAGTGTTATTGATGTCTGTGAATGTTGGATGTTAGTGTTATTGATGTCTATGAATGTTGGATGTTAGTGTTATTGATATCTATGAATGTTGGATGTTAGTGTTATTGATGTCTGTGAATGTTGGATGTTAGTGTTATTGATGTCTGTGAATGTTGGATGTTTGTGTTATTGATGTCTATGAATGTTGGATGTTAGTGTTATTGATGTCTGTGAATGTTGGATGTTAGTGTTATTGATGTCTGTGAATGTTGGATGTTAGTGTTATTGATGTCTATGAATGTTGGATGTTAGTGTTATTGATGTCTATGAATGTTGGATGTTAGTGTTATTGATGTCTGTGAATGTTGGATGTTAGTGTTAGTGATGTCTATGAATGTTGGATGTTAGTGTTATTAATGTCTATGAATGCTGGATGTTAGTGTTATTGATGTCTGTGAATGTTGGATGTTAGTGTTATTGATGTCTGTGAATGTTGGATGTTAGTGTTATTGATGTCTATGAATGTTGGATGTTAGTGTTATTGATGTCTGTGAATGTTGGATGTTAGTGTTATTGATGTCTATGAATGTTGGATGTTAGTGTTATTGATGTCTATGAATGTTGGATGTTAGTGTTATTGATGTCTATGAATGTTGGATGTTAGTGTTATTGATGTCTATGAATGTTGGATGTAAGTGTTAGTGATGTCTATGAATGTTGGATGTTAGTGTTATTGATGTCTATGAATGTTGGATGTTAGTGTTATTGATGTCTATGAATGTTGGATGTTAGTGTTATTGATGTCTGTGAATGTTGGATGTTAGTGTTATTGATGTCTGTGAATGTTGGATGTTAGTGTTATTGATGTCTATGAATGTTGGATGTTAGTGTTATTGATGTCTGTGAATGTTGGATGTTAGTGATGTCTATGAATGTTGGATGTTAGTGTTATTGATGTCTGTGAATGTTGGATGTTAGTGTTATTGATGTCTATGAATGTTGGATGTTAGTGTTATTGATGTCTATGAATGTTGGATGTTAGTGTTATTGATGTCTATGAATGTTGGATGTTAGTGTTATTGATGTCTGTGAATGTTGGATGTTAGTGTTATTGATGTCTATGAATGTTGGATGTTAGTGTTATTGATGTCTGTGAATGTTGAATGTTAGTGTTATTGATGTCTGTGAATGTTGGATGTTAGTGTTATTGATGTCTGTGAATGTTGGATGTTAGTGTTATTGATGTCTGTGAATGTTGGATGTTAGTGTTATTGATGTCTGTGAATGTTGGATGTTAGTGATGTCTATGAATGTTGGATGTTAGTGTTATTGATGTCTATGAATGTTGGATGTTAGTGATGTCTATGAATGTTGGATGTTAGTGTTATTGATGTCTATGAATGTTGGATGTTAGTGTTATTGATGTCTATGAATGTTGGATGTTAGTGTTATTGATGTCTATGAATGTTGGATGTTAGTGTTATTGATGTCTGTGAATGTTGGATGTTAGTGTTATTGATGTCTATGAATGTTGGATGTTAGTGTTATTGATGTCTGTGAATGTTGGATGTTAGTGTTATTGATGTCTGTGAATGTTGGATGTTAGTGATGTCTATGAATGTTGGATGTTAGTGTTATTGATGTCTATGAATGTTGGATGTTAGTGATGTCTATGAATGTTGGATGTTAGTGTTATTGATGTCTATGAATGTTGGATGTTAGTGTTATTGATGTCTGTGAATGTTGGATGTTAGTGTTATTGATGTCTGTGATTGTTGGATGTTAGTGTTATTGATGTCTAAGAATGTTGGATGTTAGTGATGTCTATGAATGTTGGATGTTAGTGTTAGTGATGTCTATGAATGTTGGATGTTAGTGATGTCTATGAATGTTGGATGTTAGTGTTATTGATGTCTATGAATGTTGGATGTTAGTGATGTCTATGAATGTTGGATGTTAGTGTTAGTGATGTCTATGAATGTTGGATGTTAGTGTTATTGATGTCTATGAATGTTGGATGTTAGTGTTATTGATGTCTATGAATGTTGGATGTTAGTGTTATTGATGTCTATGAATGTTGGATGTTAGTGTTATTGATGTCTGATAATGTTGGATGTTAGTGTTATTGATGTCTGTGCATGTTGGATGTTAGTGTTATTGATGTCTATGAATGTTGGATGTTAGTGTTATTGATATCTATGAATGTTGGATGTTAGTGTTATTGATGTCTGTGAATGTTGGATGTTAGTGTTATTGATGTCTGTGAATGTTGGATGTTTGTGTTATTGATGTCTATGAATGTTGGATGTTAGTGTTATTGATGTCTGTGAATGTTGGATGTTAGTGTTATTGATGTCTGTGAATGTTGGATGTTAGTGTTATTGATGTCTATGAATGTTGGATGTTAGTGTTATTGATGTCTATGAATGTTGGATGTTAGTGTTATTGATGTCTGTGAATGTTGGATGTTAGTGTTAGTGATGTCTATGAATGTTGGATGTTAGTGTTATTAATGTCTATGAATGCTGGATGTTAGTGTTATTGATGTCTGTGAATGTTGGATGTTAGTGTTATTGATGTCTGTGAATGTTGGATGTTAGTGTTATTGATGTCTATGAATGTTGGATGTTAGTGTTATTGATGTCTATGAATGTTGGATGTTAGTGTTATTGATGTCTATGAATGTTGGATGTTAGTGTTATTGATGTCTATGAATGTTGGATGTTAGTGTTATTGATGTCTATGAATGTTGGATGTTAGTGTTAGTGATGTCTATGAATGTTGGATGTTAGTGTTATTGATGTCTGTGAATGTTGGATGTTAGTGTTATTGATGTCTATGAATGTTGGATGTTAGTGTTATTGATGTCTATGAATGTTGGATGTTAGTGTTATTGATGTCTGTGAATGTTGGATGTTAGTGTTAGTGATGTCTATGAATGTTGGATGTTAGTGTTATTGATGTCTGTGAATGTTGGATGTTAGTGTTATTGATGTCTGTGATTGTTGGATGTTAGTGTTATTGATGTCTATGAATGTTGGATGTTAGTGTTACTGATGTCTGTGATTGTTGGATGTTAGTGTTAGTGATGTCTGTGAATGTTGGATGTTAGTGTTATTGATGTCTGTGAATGTTGGATGTTAGTGTTATTGATGTCTGTGATTGTTGGATGTTAGTGTTAGTGATGTCTATGAATGTTGGATGTTAGTGTTATTGATGTCTGTGAATGTTGGATGTTAGTGTTACTGATGTCTGTGATTGTTGGATGTTAGTGTTAGTGATGTCTGTGAATGTTGGCCGGCACACTGACATTACTGTGCTCTAAAACTGCTGGTTCAGCGATTGTAAGGACGGGGGTTTTCCAGATGAAGCGGAAGTGACGGAGACATCCACTGACAGAAAGTGACAGAGTCCCACAGCACTGCTGCCTCAGAGCGATCTTAAGAGGTGGAGGATTTTCACCTCCAGAGTCAGGCTGTAGTATGGTGGTGGACCGTGGTGGTCCTGAGCTCTACCTGTTCGGGCCAGTGGCTCCAGCACTGGTGTTACTAAAGCCAGAGCTCTCAGAGCTGAGGCAGTGCAGGAGAGGATGGGAGTGGTCTCTGAAGGGATGGGAGTGGTCTCTGAAGGGATGGGAGTGGTCTCTGAAGGGGTGGGAGTGGTCTTTGAAGGGATGGGAGTGGTCTCTGAAGGGATGGGAGTGGTCTCTGAAGGGGTGGGAGTGGTCTCTGAAGGGATGGGAGTGGTCTCTTAAGGGGTGGGAGTGGTCTCTGAAGGGATGGGAGTGGTCTCTGAAGGGGTGAGGGTGGTCTCAGAAGGGATGGGAGTGGTCTCTGAAGGGGTGGGAGTGGTCTCTGAAGGGATGGGAGTGGTCTCTGAAGGGGTGGGAGTGGTCTCTGAAGGGGTGGGAGTGGTCTCTGAAGGGGTGGGAGTGGTCTCTGAAGGGGTGAGGGTGGTCTCTGAAGGGATGGGAGTGATCTCTGAAGGGGTGGGAGTGGTCTCTGAAGGGGTGGGAGTGGTCTCTGAAGGGATGGGAGTGGTCTCTGAAGGGGTGGGAGTGGTCTCTGAAGGGGTGAGGGTGGTCTCTGAAGGGATGGGAGTGGTCTCTGAAGGGGTGGGAGTGGTCTCTGAAGGGGTGGGAGTGGTCTCTGAAGGGATGGGAGTGGTCTCTGAAGGGGTGGGAGTGGTCTCTGAAGGGGTGGGAGTGGTCTCTGAAGGGATGGGAGTGGTCTCTTAAGGGGTGGGAGTGGTCTCTGAAGGGATGGGAGTGGTCTCTGAAGGGATGGGAGTGGTCTCTGAATGGATGGGAGTGGTCTCTGAATGGATGGGAGTGGTCTCTGAAGGGGTAGGAGTGGTCTCTGAAGGGATGGGAGTGGTCTCTGAAGGGGTGAGGGTGGTCTCTGAAGGGATGGGAGTGGTCTCTGAAGGGATGGGAGTGGTCTCTGAAGGGATGGGAGTGGTCTCTGAATGGTTCAAGGCAGTGACATTCATTTGTTTATATAGAGTCTGTGATGTGACCTTCCAGTGGTCGGTTTCTACATCACATAAGCTCCGCCTTCTCAGAAAAGATTTTTTGAAGCTGAGTTCTGTTTGAGCTTCTTAAAAGCCACGAAATGTAGATTTTTATCAGTTTGGTGCAAATGTCAGAAGTAACGGCAGCACTGATGTGTTTTATCAGAGTTCAGGCAGATTCTTCAGTGTTCAGATGAAAAACATTTTAAAGTGTTCCCTGTAGTGATAGGAGCAGTTAATATTCTAAGCCACTAGGAGGCGCTAAGGTAATGTTGAGACCCGCGAGCTGCATATATTATCAATACTAGATAAGACAAGTGAGTTGTAGAAGACAACGGTACTGGCTGTATGTGGTACTCACCACAGAGACATTAAAAAGGAACGTTGAACGAACCCACATATCTGTCATGTTCAAAGAAAAACATTAACTACTTTGTTCAAGAGCATGAGAACAGCTTGATAGACAGCTGACTGGCACTGGCTCATTCTAAGGCTGGATTTACCCTCTCTGATAAAATGGAGATAGAATCATTCTGTTTTTAACAACAAACATGACATCAGTCTCTGGCCTAGAGGAGGAAGAGAACCACAAAAACCAAACTAACAGCAGGTAATAAAACGTGGCTGTCAGATCTTCCCATTCAATGATTCACTGATATCACCCAGTCTGCATTAAACAACATTTAAAATGTCTCTGCTGTCAGTAAATATGCTGACTTCAGCACAAAAGCTAAACAAAGATGGCCACTCCATCAGCCAGCGTGCAGAAGTCCACAGACAGCTCCACATTAAGATCACATGGTCTCTGTAGCACCAGCTCTCCTGTGTCTCTGCTCTAATCCTCTATGGGAGGGAATGATAAGGATTAAGACACGTCTGCTCCAGCTCAACCCCTCCTCTCAATTACACCATCCCGCCATGAGGTCCGTTTAGGCTGCAGCGTCCTCCATCTAATGAAACATCAGCGTCCTGCTGCTTCCTGCTCATAAATCTGTGGAGCGTCAGTGGGTCAGAAACAGGAAAGGCTGTTCATCCTACCTGCTTGTGGCTCATTACGCTGCCTTAGCAGCCGTTTGTCTGAGCCCGCCCCCCCGGGCCGCTCGCTGGGATGAACCTCATCACTCCAGCTGACACGCCGCTGGATTCAACAGGATCTGCACTGAGAGCAACAGGTTCCCTGGAGGCTGGCAGACGGAGCCGGGATTATTCAGTCTAATAAGAAGCGATTCTCTGTGTGGGAATAAAAGTGGGTCTGCTGTGTGCTGATAATCCTCCTCTCTGGAAGCAGCTGTGCAGCCTGTGTACCCAGGTGATGTGTTCAGGTGGGACGGTCCTACACTAGTCCACTTCTGCTGCTCTTTATTCTATCTTTTCCACTAATCCATCCACAATCATGGCCTGTCCTTACTGGTGTTACTGTGAATCTTGAAAGACTCCAGGTAAACCTGCAGCTGTGTGGAGCTCGACCAATGAGAGAGCAGAGAGGGGACAGGTATGACAGCTGCGAGGTTCTGTTCATCATCATTTTACCTTATCAAACAGCCAGAAAGGTCTCAGAATAGTAGGGACAGGGCTATCCCCTCTTTTTAAACAACAGTCTGTAAATGTCCTGGAAGTGAGGAGGCCAGATAGGAGAGGAATGTTGTCCCATTCTTGTCTGATGTAGGATTCTAGCTGCTCAACAGTCCTTGGTCTTCTTTGTTGGATTTTTCCTTCTGATTTATGTTTCTTCTGATTTTTCCTTCGTTTCACTCTGAAACCTTTAAAGATGTCTGCATCTGTGGAGATGTGGAGTTTTAGCTCTGCTCGGTGTGTTTTCACACACCCACGACATGAAGCTTTTACCAGCAGGTAGTGGCCATAAAGTCCCTCTGGCCAAGAAAAACGCTACTGAAATCCTTTTATTCCTACAGCTGTGAACATCTTAAATAATAAACATTACCCTGACAGCTGTTATCACTACTCCTATGGGGCAGATTTGCACAAAGCACTTTAAGTTTATCTGTTGATCTTTTATCCTGTCTAAGTTGATTGCATGAGCCACTTTTTCCTCTGTTGTTAGGAATGTCGTCTTTTATATTTCATGTGTTTTTGGATGTATGTTGGAGCCACGCCTGAGGCAATTTTCTGTCAACGACAGACATTAAAGTTTTCTGAATCTAAATCTGCAGATTGAGGTCACTGGTGATGGTAGCAGGATAGAGAGGCTCTGTCATGGTAGGGAGCAGTAGAATAATCATTTTTGACACCATTAACTGGACAGAAAGCACTTGTGATGAGTCAAAACTTGCCGCTGGAGCGAGCTGCTCTCTCTCCTCCTGAGTCCAGTCTGCTCAGATGTGCTGAAGAGCATGCACATGAACTCCTCCTGCAGCTGCATGCAGCTAAAGCAGAGCCAGAGAAGGTGAGAATAAAGGCCAGCTGTCCTACTGTGAAGGGCAGGTTTAACCTCTGAGGTTAAGGTAGGAAGGCTGTAAAGGGATTGGGACAACTTTAAAGCTTTCCAGACATTTTTGTCAGATGAATATTTCTTTCATGGTAAAGATGTGATCCAGAAATGTACAGCCAAAGAAAGGCAGTGCTGGTGGAGAAGTGAAAATGAGTTTTCCATCTGCTCCTCTCCGTGCACCTGCAGCGACGTCTCTGACGCTGATTCAGCTCTGACCACATCCCAGCAGGCCAAATGTAATGATTGAGTTTTGAAACTTGTTCACAGTTCATCTCCTTATAATTCTCCAGGCCTCTCTTCTTTGGCTGTAGCAGTGATGTTGTTATTGCAGTGATGAGGTTGTTACTCCTCTAGGAAACAAAGAGCATCTAACAAACCTGGGCAGCAGCCAAACGGCTCCTTCAGAGAGTCCGTCCAGTCTCACTCCTGGGACCAAGACACTTGTCCAAGTATGCAGACAGATTTTGGCTGTTTTCTTTCAGGGCCAGTCGTTGCTTTAGCTCTTTAAACAGACCTTTAAAAGTGTTATCACTTCTGTTTATCTCATCCTCTCCAGGTGATCGGGCCTCATGGAGGAGCAGACTGCTGCTTCATCACCGTAGCTCAGCCCAGGCTGGACGACAGGCTCCATCGGGTAATAACAGCCAGAGGGAACATCCAGCTGGGAGCCTAATTGTAGCCTCAGTGCACCAGGAAATCATCAAAATCTTCATAAATATAAAACACAGAAGAAGAAAGTTCAGATGCAGAATATGAGGAGAATTTATTCCCTCATCTGCATCTGTAGTAATCACTGAGAGAGATCACATGATCAGACATTCAGAGTGACATTTCTGCACAGATCTTTCAGAGGAAAACTCACATCCTGAGGCTGAATGTTGACTGTTAAATGGATCATGGTTGGCAGAAACACACAGGCTGTCTGATGTTTCTGCTCCATCGCATAGGGAGAGTTTGGCTCATCAGCCAGGAGGACGCTCAGAGCAGAGAGCTCATCAGTCAGCCTGTCGCTCTGCACGCTCAACAGGCTGACCACGGAGCCAGATCAAGGCAAGACCGCCCTCACTGCTGCTGCTCACTGACATTAGATCTGTTCATTCTGTCCATGATGCCCCCCCCAGGCCTTCAGAGGAAGGGTACCAGTGACCCCAGGCCTCCAGAGGAAGAGTCCCAGTGACCCCAGGCCTTCAGAGGAGGGGTACCAGTGACCCCAGGCCTTCAGAGGAGGGGTACCAGTGACCCCAGGCCTTCAGAGGTCCTTTTCTTGGTGTGAATACCGTAAAGATGAGTCTGCTGTTCTTGAGAGCTGATGGACATGAGCTTCAGTTTTTCTGACCCACAAACTCCAGAGATCAAGAAACAGTTCCACCTCTGTTGGAAAGAAACTTTATATTAATAAAGTCGGTAAATCTGGCTCTGACATTATGACTGAGCCATAACCAGGAGTGAAATCAGCCGCTGTTTTATTGGTGTGTGTGGCGCCGTTTCAAGCATGTGGCTGTTTTCTTTCTTCAGTCAGAGAGGAAACTTCCTCTGGGTGGTGCTTCGGTGAACACACCAGTACTGCCTTTAGTTAAATCCACTGTCCTTTATCCTGGATATTAAAATGGATTGTTAGTGTGTGCAGGAAGCAGGTAGGATCTGACACACCTGTTGCAGGTGCAGGCAGTACAGTAATGGTCTGAATCCAGTAGGACTAAGGACCGAGTCCCCTGTAGGGCTGTAGTGTCTAGGTCTAAGGCCCGGTCACATGGTCGTCCTGCAGCTCAGGTGTCTTAGACGAGGCTGCTCTCCTGGCTGTTGGAGGTAATCGTTGGCTGACTCGGCTCCACAACAACCCAAACGTCTCTGTGGAAGCGTTTTCTGGCATTAGTCGTTGCTCCTCGGTTCTTGTGAACAAGAATAGTCCCTCTTTAATCAGCCGACCTCTTTCCCCTGATAGGCCTCTTATTGAAACTCTCCCGTCAGGAACTACAAATGTGATGTCAGTGGGCAGTACGGCAAGAACAGGTGGACAGGAAAGATTCTTCCATTACAGTTTGGTGATGCTGATGGTTAAAGCGTCTATGAGCAGAGGTGGAGCTGGGCAGTGCTGAGTTATTATTTTGGTTGGGCGCCCCCTGGTGGTAGACTTTGACATACCTAAGAGCATTAATGAATGTCCTGGCCCAGTCTTCTGACCGACCGTTCTGACAGGCCTGCGTTTTCTAGTGTCATGGCGGACTCTGTGGTCTCAGAAACGGTTCTTTCCCTCAGCTGATAATAAGACAGAAGTCTCAGAGAGACATGTGAGCCCATCCACCAATCACAGTCCACATCAACATCATCTTTGTTTACTGCAGAACAGATGCTCCCTGAACGTCCGCCGAGACCTCGCCATCACGGGTCAGCTTGGAGCGAGGCACACCGCCGACGGCTCATCAACATGACTGACAAGTACGGGGACGGGAGGACGGGGACGTAGGCGGGAGAGAATACATTTACTGCAGCAGGCTGACAAGAGGCAAACTGTCAGGAGGATTTCCTTCATGGGTGTCACACTGGAACCTGAATGTAGGGATTTATTTAGCTGCCAAAGACCAGGGGCCTCGTTTATAAACGCTGTGTACGCACAAAAGAAAGCGTACGCCACTTGTAAGCAACGTTTGGGATTTATAAAAAACAAACTTGACGGGAAAATGTGTGCACCTCCACGGCAGCTCTGACCCTGCCGTACGCAAAATATCTGGATAAACGGGAAGCTGTGAGCCCAACAGTAGAAGGATGAAATTAAAGACTGATGTGAAATTTATGCGTTTTTGTGAAACAATCGAATATTACACATTTCACAACACATATCATATATGTGGGATATATTTGCAAAAACGAATAAAGAGGAAAAATGTACATTGATGCCCGAGGGAGTGCGTGAATGCACGCGTGCGCGCCCACACACATAGCCTATATTATTGAATCAATCATGTTCTGTCATTGTGAAACAAACAATACATGTTATCATGACATCCATTCACATAAACAACAAGGCGGACAGTAACCGTGTTCCCAAAATGTGCCATACAAATAAAGTTTTAACAGCCTAATTGTAATTCAAATGACATGATCATTGCACAAAACTGCTGATCAATTAGGCTACAACACCTGTAGCTGTTCAGGAAATTAAGTGAAGGTTGGGTATAAAAAGGCACCCACTCACAACGCGTAAAGACGCACAGTGGCTTATCTGGCACCGCTGGAGAACGTGGCGCACGGGAGACTCCGGAGGGAGCGGATCTTCAGAGACCAGCAAGACCTTTTCGCTCACGATGACGAGTGGCTCATGAGCCGGTTCCGGCTGCCACGTGCTGTGCTCCTGGATCTCTGCGATGCGTTGGGCCGGCACTACAGAGAGGCTCCAGCAGGAGCCACGCCATGCCAGTCCCTCTGCAAGTACTCACAACACTGGGTTTCCTGGCAACCGGGACCTTCCAGAGGGAACGGGCTGACAGGTCAGGGATTTCGCAGCCTACCTTTAGCCGTGTTGTGCCAGACGTGTTAGGAGGTATCATTGGTTTGTCAGAACGGTACATTAACTTTCCTTACACGGTGGATGAACAGGCAAACAAAAACATGCGATTTGCAGCAATGTCCGGTTTCCCTAATGTAATCAGGGCTATTGACTGCACTCATGTTGCAGTAAGGGCCCCAAGTGAGAATGGAGCTGCTTTCGTTAACTGAAAGCATTTTCATTCTCTAAACATCCAAATCATATGTGATGCAAACATGTTGCTCACAAATGTAGTGGCTCGCTGGCCTGGGTCTACCCATGATTCATTTATTCTGAGGCACAGCAGTGTAGGGCACAGACTGGAGGCTGGAGCTGTGCAGGATGGCTGGCTTCTAGGTAAGTATTAGGCTACTCGTGTAGAAATATTGAATTATTGCATTTACACTCTACTGCAGAACCTAACCCATTCTCTGACCTTGCAGATGACCGTGGATATCCCCTCAAGCGGTGGCTGCTCACCCCTTTTTCCAACCTACAGAGCAAAGATGAGCAGAACTACAACGTGCGCCACAGCCAGACGCGCGTCGAGCGGGCCATCGGGATGCTGAAGGGCAGGTGGCGGTGCCTAGATGCAACAGGAGGGAGCCTGTCTTTCACACCTGCAAAGGTGTGCAAGATAGTGAGGGCATGTGCTGTGCTGCACAACATGGCACAAAAGGAGAACGTGCCACGACCACCTGATTTTAATGCTGCTCCTGCACTGATGTCTGTTAACACACTTTTGATATCCCGCAGCTCCTTGGCCACTTCATTAACAGACGTAATTGTGTCCCTCTGGATTTGCAGGACTGCGTCTGTGAGGACACGGCTGCTGCAGGAGGGCGCACGAGGTACTGTGGAGTCACCGGCCTCACTCTCTCCAGCCACAGTTGCAGCACCACCAACCCAGCTGGAACACCCTTGCACAGTGGTTAGCGCTGTTGCCTCACAGCAAGAAGGTTGCTGGTTCGCTTCCCGACAAGGGCCTTTCTGTGCGGAGTTTGCATGTTCTCCCTGTGCACGTGTGGGCTCTCTCCGGCTACTCTGGCTTCCTCCCACCACCAAAAACATGCTCATTAGGTTAATTGATCACTCTAAATTGGCCGTAGGTGTGAATGTGAGCGTGCCTGGTTGTCTGTCTCTATATGTCAGCCCTGCGATTGACTGGCGACCAGTCCAGGGTGTACCCCGCCTCTCGCCCAGTGACAGCTGGGATAGGCTCCAGCCCACCCCCGACCCGGAATGGAATAAGGGGTATAGAAAATGGATGGATGGATCCCTGCTGTGTAAAAGTCCCCACTGAAACCCATTCAAACCACTTCTTTAGATCCATACGCCATTAAGGCATGAATCATGCATGTTCTGGTTTCTGGGCTTCATTTGAGAGTGGGGGCTTTACATTTGCACCTGGACCATTTTTTTACCCTGTGACATCACTTTTACCATATATGGGCAAGGGCAGGAAGTACATGTTTTTCCCACCAGATTTCAGTGTTACACTGCCCTCTGCTCCTCTTCTCACTAACTCTCTGAGGTTTGGTTTCAGTGCAGATCAGTGTGTGAGTCTGTGAGTGTGTCTGTGCAATAATCAAAAAAATATTCTCTCATTTTCATGTAGTAACCTGCAAAAAGTCTTTTTTTTGGTGTGTATTTTGCATCTAAAATGCAGTGACATCATCAGTGAAACATGGCATTTAAAGGGTTAAAAATAAGTATTTGACATCTATGGTTAGGGCTGACCCTAAATGAGAAAATATAATTCAATAACAGTAAAACAATTTTGAAATGTCTGATATTTCTAACATGATTTAAAGTGTGCATTTATGCAGAGAGGGGTGAAAAACGTGAGTATTTTAGAATAACTGACCTCACAAAAAACTAATAATGCATTTCAGTCAATGCCAGGCTGCAGTCATCCATAAATAAGTTATTCACTTTCAGTGTAGTATCTGCAAAAAAATCAATTTGTGTTTTTTTTTCATAAAAAAATGTTGTTTGTTTACATTACAAATATGACGATTAAAGGGTTAAAAGATGTGACAGTTATTGAGTATTTGGTATTTTTGTTAATGGCACAAGTTGATGAAACAAGGAAAAAATTAAACCATTAAAATACACTAATATAACTTTTTGATTTACAGTAATAACCTCCCTGTGCATTCACGCACACTAGGAGGAAAATGAGGCAGCAGGCTAACAATGCATTGTTTTAAACTTACTGATTACAGCTTTTAACATCTGCATCTTAAATTTTTACTCCATTTCTCACATTGATGCTGAAGCTGGAAACACATGAGACTGTTGTCTTTGGGAGGTTTATGAAAGGCTAGATTAGAATTCCCCCTGCTCATTAGGGAAACGTGGATCACCTGTGCCGCTGCTCCAGGTGAGAGCTGCAGGTGATCAGCAGGGCTGGGAGGTTATAGGGAGGGGGCTGTCAGGGGGGTTGGGTGTGTCAGAGGCTCAACGCCATCAGTTAACTCTCTCTTTGAGTTTGAATTAAAAAAGAACATTTTTCTGAGTGTGTTTGTGGGAGAAAATCAAAAATAGTGTTATTGTCCTTCTCCCTCCCCAGAACCACTCCCCCATCTTTGTTCTGGCTCACAGTTTTGGTTGATCTTTCATTTTGATGGCAGTGTAGAGACATAGAAATCCAGGACCACTGTTAAACTCCACGTTGTGGCTCTTGCGGTTCTTGTTTCCTCATTAGATACTCTTGTAGAAATTTGTGTTTCTAACAGCCAGCTTTAATCCGGACCCCCTCCCCAAGGATCCAAGGCTGTGCCCCTTAAAATCTGGATTATCAGAGAAACTCCCCTCAGATGTTTAGTGTCAGGTTAATGATTTTAACCCCTACCTGGCATCCAAGCTCCCTGGCTTTGAGTTGTAGATTTCTCTGGTTCTAGGAGGGACTTCCTCTGACACAGAACTCAGAACCACCAACAGGACCCAGCAGACCCCCACTGATACCAACAAAACCAGCATCCATCTCTCTGGAGGATTCTGGCTCTGCTCTGTGGAAAGACTCAGAGTTAGACATAGACATGGCTGTAGATTAAACAGTAGACTCTGGAGGTGGTTTGATCCAGAACCAGGTTTTAATTTTGTGGAGGATCAGGACTATGGCATCAGTGTTCAGGTCTTTTTGTCATGCATGAAGTTCACCTACAGCCTCATAAATGTTTAGTAGCTCTAATGACACTGATGATGGATTCTGACATCTGGAACGTTCCTCCTGCTGGACGTTCTCTCATCATCTGACCAGAAGAAAAGCTTTTCTGTCTGCAGGTTTTCTAAACACGGCAGAAACGGATTCAGTGGGAGAAAAGAGGCAGCAAGACCCTCTCTCTGACTGCCAGACCTGCAGGAAGCTGCGTCTCCTGTTTCAGGATACATTTGTCTACAGGATCCTCCACATTAGGACTGAATCCACATTAGGACTGAATCCACATTAGGACTGAATCCACATTAGGACTGACTCCACATTAGGACTGAATCCACATTAGGACTGAATCCACATTAGGACTGAATCCACATAAGGACTGACTCCACATTAGGACTGAATCCACATTAGGACTGAATCCACATTAGGACTGAATACACATTAGGACTGAATACACATTAGGACTGAATCCACATTAGGACTGAATCCACATTAGGACTGAATACACATTAGGACTGAATACACATTAGGACTGAATCCACATAAGGACTGACTCCACATTAGGACTGAATCCACATTAGGACTGAATCCACATTAGGACTGACTCCACATTAGGACTGAATCCACATTAGGACTGACTCCACATTAGGACTGAATCCACATTAGGACTGAATCCACATTAGGACTGACTCCACATTAGGACTGACTCCACATTAGGACTGACTCCACATTAGGACTGAATCCACATTAGGACTGAATCCACATTAGGACTGAATCCACATTAGGACTGAATCCACATTAGGACTGAATCCACATAAGGACTGACTCCACATTAGGACTGAATCCACATTAGGACTGAATCCACATTAGGACTGAATCCACATTAGGACTGAATCCACATTAGGACTGAATCCACATTAGGACTGAATCCACATAAGGACTGACTCCACATTAGGACTGAATCCACATTAGGACTGAATCCACATTAGGACTGAATCCACATTAGGACTGAATCTATATTAGGACTTAATCCACATTAGGACTGAATCCACATTAGGACTGAATCTATATTAGGACTGAATCCACATTAGGACTGAATCTATATTAGGACTGAATCCACATTAGGAC
Source organism: Cheilinus undulatus (assembly GCF_018320785.1). Lineage (NCBI taxonomy): Eukaryota > Metazoa > Chordata > Actinopteri > Labriformes > Labridae > Cheilinus > Cheilinus undulatus. Next base: position 51,048,580 of record NC_054875.1, read on the forward strand.
TGAATCCACATTAGGACTGAATCCACATAAGGACTGACTCCACATTAGGACTGAATCCACATTGAGACTGAATCCACATTAGGACTGAATCCACATTAGGACTGAATCCACATAAGGACTGAATCCACATTAGGACTGAATCCACATTAGGACTGAATCCACATTCGGACTGACTCCACATAAGGACTGACTCCACATTAGGACTGAATCCACATTAGGACTGAAGCTACATTAGGACTGAATCCACATAAGGACTGAATCCACATTAGGACTGAATCCACATTAGGACTGAATCCACATTAGGACTGAATCCACATTAGGACTGACTCCACATTAGGACTGAATCCACATTAGGACTGAATCCACATAAGGACTGACTCCACATTAGGACTGAATCCACATTGGGACTGAATCCACATTAGGACTGAATCCATATTCAGACAAAATCCACATTAGGACTGAATCCACATTAGGACTGAATCCACATTAGGACTGAATCTATATTAGGACTGAATCCACACTAGGACTGAAGCCACATTAGGACTGAATCCACATTAGGACTGAATCTATATTAGGACTGAATCCACACTAGGACTGAATCCACATTAGGACTGAATACACATTAGGACTGAAGCCACATTAGGACTGAATCCACATTAGGACTGAATCCACATTAGGACTGAATCCACATTAGGACTGAATCCACATTCAGACTGAATCCACATTACGACTGAATTCACATTAGGACTGAATCCACATTAGGACTGAAGCCACATTAGGACTGAATCCACATTCAGACAAAATCCACATTAGGACTGACTCTACATTAGGACTGAATCCGCTCTAGGACTGAATCTACATTAGGACCGAATCCACATTAGGACTGAATCCACATTGAGACTGACTCCATATTAGGACTGAATCCACATTCAGACTGAATCCACATTAGGACTGAATCCACATTCAGACTGAATCCACATTCGGACTGACTCCACATTAGGACTGAAGCCACATTAGGACTGAATCCACATTAGGACTGAATCCACATTAGGACTGAATCCACATTAGGACTGAATCCACATTAGAACTGACTCCACATTGGGACTGAATCCACACTAGGACTGAATCCACATTAGGACTGAATCCACATCAGGACTGAATCTATATTAGGACTGAATCTATATTAGGACTGAATCCACATTAGGACTGAATCTATATTAGGACTGAATCCACACTAGGACTGAAGCCACATTAGGACTGAATCCACATTGGGACTGAAGCCACATTAGGACTGAATCCACATTAGGACTGAATCCACATTGAGACTGAATCCACATTAGGACTGAATCCACATTCAGACTGAATCCACATTAGGACTGAATCCACACTAGGACTGAATCCACATTCAGACTGAATCCACATTAGGACTGAATCCACATTAGGACTGAATCCACACTAGGACTGAATCCACATTAGGACTGAATCCACATTAGGACTGAATCCACACTAGGACTGAATCCACATTCAGACTGAATCCACATTAGGACTGAATCCACATTCAGACTGAATCCACATTCGGACTGACTCCACATTAGGACTGAAGCCACATTAGGACTGAATCCACATTAGGACTGAATCCACACTAGGACTGAATCCACATTCAGACTGAATCCACATTAGGACTGAATCCACATTCAGACTGAATCCACATTCAGACTGAATCCACATTCAGACTGAATCCACATTCGGACTGAATCCACATTAGGACTGAAGCCACATTAGGACTGAATCCACATTCAGACTGAATCCACATTCGGACTGACTCCACATTAGGACTGAAGCCACATTAGGACTGAATCCACATTAGGACTGAATCCACATTCGGACTGACTCCACATTAGGACTGAATCCACATTAGGTCTGAATCAACATTCAGACTCATCAGGTCTCTGCTTCAGACTCCATAGTTGACCAGGTGAACTTTGGAGACCTGCTGGTCTGAGCTTTTGTGGGTCTGGTCCAGATCTACTAGAGTCCTCTCTGCCATCGGCATGAGGTGTCAACAACTAGTTATTCTAAAAGTCACAGGAGGACATGTGATCTTTGTAGAACCATGGCTGAGGAGGGGTCCTGAGGTCAGGAGGGTAAAGGAGTTAGCACACTGACCCCTGCCTGTTTTATTTGCTACGCAGGTAAAATGAGTGTAATGTGGTGAACTGATTTGAACTGTGGACACAAAGAAGAGAGTTGGTTTCTTGAGAATTCCCTCTAGATCCATCTATCCTGACAGAGATCATCCGTCTCAGCGCGGAGCACAGAGCCGTCTGATCCAGTCTGAGCTCGGTGGAGAACAGTCCTTGGCTCTCTGTTGAACAGAACACATGGATTTGTTGGTCCGTCTTGAAAAGGAGAGACTTCCTGAGCAGTGCACACGTACGACCTCATTCTGCTGCCTCACTCTGATTGGCCTGTTATGAATGCAACAGACAGAAGGATCGTCCTATCACCTTCTGAGAATGTTTGGAAAAGTCCTTGGGACCTTTCCCAGATGAATGATGGAGATCTGAACCAGTCAGGGTACCGTCTTCCAAATGATCCTCTGGTAAATCAGTGTTTAGCCCTCTGAGCCCTGAGCTTTTAACCCTTTAGACTCTCCTGGACTGTTTGTCTTAAAAAGCTGGTCACACATGGACCCTGGTCCACAGTCAGCCTCTAAGCATCCTTTCACTCAGGATGACCTGGGCTTTAAGAACATGTGTGCTAGGTTACGGGACTAAAACAGCAAAAGAAAAAAAGGAAATTAAAACTCAAAGACTTCTATGTGTTAAACACGATGAATCTTAATGAAAAGGGTTTTTCATTAAATCTCTTTGAGACCAAAAAGTGAAAGAAAAATCATTCTGTGACAGAAAGTCTTTAAAATATTTACATTTTTACAGAAAAGTCTTTGTGAATTAGAGTCTTTATTAAAGCTTTATTAAAGTTCCTGTCTGCAGAGACTCTGAGGGACACGTCACGGCCTCTCTGTGCCTCTTTCTCTCTATGACTTATTCAGGCTCTCTGCTCCAGTTTCTAAGTCTGTGCACATGCTCCGTGCAGCAATGCATGACATGACGAAGGAAAAGCCAGCCATTGGTTGTCACAGCCGTCACAATGCATTCTGGGACACAAACAGAATATGTGGCAGCAGGCTAACCCTGCTAGCTGCTGGAGCTATCAAAAGAAAAAGGATTATAATTATTTAATATAATTTTATAATAAATTATATTATAAAAGGATGTCTAATATCAGAGTTAGTGGTCTGAATTTAATCTTTAAAGACCCAGAAAGTCAGCCAAGTTCCTGACTCACTAGAGAACGTTCTGGAAGAGCTATGAAGGCGTGGACAGCGTCGCTGGAACGACACAACGGAGAACTTTCTGAGGAAAAACAAGTCAGTGGCAGTGATTTACTGTTCAAGAGTTATTTACATTTGAATAAGATGCGTCTCCTGTTACTACAACGCCGTCCTCCAAGGGTTAAGGTTAAGGCTTCAGTGTGAGGGAGAGAGAGGAGGGGGCGGGGCAACAGACGCTGGTCTGACCTGGATGGATGTGAAAAAAGGATCAAAACAAAGAAGGATGAAAGTTTGAGCATGCAAACATCATTAGAACATCATGAGGTTGATTTGTTTTTCTTGTTTAACTGAAGATGAAAGACTGTGTGTGCACAGACCTGTGATCTGGATCTGACCTGGTCTGTGCTGCTGCTGAGCTGTGTGCAAACTGCTGTGACTACAGAGCCTAGACAGTGAATCTCTGATCAGGGACTCTAATGGGTTAAGTCTAACCTCTGCTGTCCCTGAGAGGCTCAGACACAGGTCTTCAGGATGTGATGGAGGGGACGGCAGAGAAAACACTGCTGGAGAAAGAGAGACGACCTTTCTGACTGATGCGCTGAGATTTCAGGAGACAGGGAGGAGAGGAGGGAATGATGAAACCTCCGTATGATTCTGGAAACCAGACGGATGATGAGAAGAGGAGTCTGCAGAAACGAGGAGGAAGGAGTTCAGTCTGGTGACAGAAATACAGGACTGGGACTGTTCTAGTGAAGGACTCGGGGAACAAGTCTAGACTCTGTAACCCAGAGAGGACCTTCCTCTGAGGAGGAGGAGTAGAGAGAGTAAACTAGGAGTCAGTCTGACTGAGGCAAACACTGCAACAGTAACGATGATAGGAGAGGGAGTTAGAGTTACTGCAGCTCAAACTGGATTATTCCTGAGGAAAGACAGAGGATGGAGCGGTTAGACCAGTGATGCTCAACGCGTGGCTCTTTTATGTCTTAACTGAAAATATTATTCCACCAGAAAAACCTTAAAAAGGGAAACTTTGCCCATTTTAGTCACTTTTCACTCATTTAAGCTCCCCTTTGCCATTAAATACCACTTGTTTTCTGCCCATTTTTGCCACTTTTGACTGCTTTTAACTCATTTTTGTCACTTTTCACAATTTTTTTTTGCCATGTTGCCACGTTTTGTCACTTCTCACCAATATTTGCCACTTTCTGACCTCTTGTACACCTTTTCTCCCCATTTTCGCCCATTTTTGCTGCTTTTTGACCATTTTTGCCACCTTTAAATTCTTTTTATTGCTACTCTTTCTGCAGTATTTGCCACTTTTCATGACTTAGATTGCGACTCTTGCAAAGGTTTTTTTTCAGCAGTTGGGCTCTTGGTTGTGCAGGGTTGAGTAACACTGGGTTAGACAGTCAACATGTGGATCAAACTAAATATATTCTAGCAAACAAAGGTTTGAATGCTGCTAAAGACAGAGGAAATCAACCGAGAGTCAGAGACAGCAGCTGTGGATCACCTAGAGCAGACAGAGCCTTCAAACTTCACACTTTGATGGATCCAGCGTGGATGAGAGAGAGATCTCCTGGGTCAGCGCTACACAGATGTTAGACAGCTGTTCAAGCATCTGTCTGTAGTTTACCCAGTCTGATAATCATGCAGGTAAACACAGGAGGAACTACCCAACACCACCATAAGAGGTTACTAAAGCTCTCCGGTCTCATGCCCTACTCCAGCCTGAGCTCTACATGCATGTCTGTAGTTCCTGATCAGGTCTGCAGGAGCCTGATGGACCAGCTTCTGTTGGAGCTGACGAACTCTGAGCAGGGTTGGGTTTTATTCCAGTCATTCTAAAGAGGAGAGGAGGGTAGGACTGGATCAGCTGAGGTGGATGTTAGACTCATAGAAGCATGGCGGTTCTTCTGGATTAGACCAAGTTTCACTAACCTGACACTAGAGTAGACAGGCTTACAGATAAAAACCAGACTGGCAGTGGCTCAGGTCTACCAGCAGACCAGGACTCAGGGAAGTCAACAATGTAAAATCCAGCTATGTAAATAAAATCTCAGATGTGGCTCCTACACCAGCGCTGTGCCTGCATGGGACCTTAAATCTAAGACCAGCGTGGCCTTTAGCAGAAACCCCTCAGTAATCAACGGTAGCCCAGATCAGGCAGTTCTTCTCCTTTTCCATGTTTTTTCAGTCTCTCTGCCTTCTTCTTTCCTGTCATGAAGCAGATAAAGCAGAGACAGCAGCAGAGATGATGAAGAGCAGCAGCAGTATTTATGCAGAGAGACGTCAGGAGGTGAAAGCTGACCCGGGACACTCGGCTGAATTGTTTTGGACAGCTCCCAGACAGCTGTAAACAAGCTCTCAGCTCCCTCCGCCCCCCCGTCACTTCTCATCTGACCGAGTCCGATCTGGATGGACCCTGACAAGCAGGGTTATTAAAAACACCGCTCCGTCATATCCTCAAATGTCTGCAGCACCCATGGGAGAGGACACCACCGAGGGTTGTTCAGTGGAGGTCGAGGCGGTGATGGAACAGAGAAGATTAGAGATTTAAGGATGAATAGAGAGAAGATTTTCTATAAACCGCATGACCAGTCCTCCTACCACAGCAGGAGGACATGAACGATGAGTCTGTGTTCATCATGGGTCATCTTCTCTGATGATGGCCGACGGGGGGGTTTCTGCTCAGACCTGAGTCATTCCTGATGGAAACTTCAACACTGATCACATTTGGGGTGATTTAATGGCATTAGGGATGATACTGTAGACACCGTGTGTTTTCTGAATGGAATAGTCTTCTGGGGGCTGCACAGGAAGCTTTGCGGGTCCTGATATTGGCCCCCGGGCCACCAGTTGATGCTCACTGCTATAGGAGTAGTGGAGCAGGTCTGTTCTAGAAAAAGGAGGTAGAGTTGTATGCAGGCTGTTTCAGCTAATACTCAGATAGAACTGAAGCATGTGTGACGATATTAGCATAGGGAAATGTTCCTGTAAGTGCTGCTAGCCGTGCTAACATTAGCCACATTCTGCTAACCATCTTTAGACCGTTCTAACTGACGCTGTGTTCCTATAATGCCTGACTGATGATGCACCGAGGAGGCTAACGCTATCAAACAGGACTGGGACCCTAAAACCCTGGTCCATGGTCTTTAGTATGCTGTGTCACTTTAAAGCATATTTAAAAACATGAAACTTTTGCATTTGTCAGTTCCTCTGAAGAAGTCGGCCCAGGCAATCGCTTCAAAGAGCCCTGGCACACGTGAGCGTGCAGAACTTTCTTTATTCTGAGCAGAAAGGAAACCCATGAATGAGTCAATCAGCTCCAGTCTTAGCAGAGGGGAGCAGCCTCTTCATTCTGTGGAGGACTCTTCATTAATGAAATAGCATCCACGATTATTGGGACTGACTGTGTGACTCTACACAATCACATTAAGATCTTTACACATTAACAAAGGCTTTAAGGAGGAGGTGATTACATGGAGGGTGCTCAGCTTTTAGCTGTATCACAGCACCGCAAAGACGAGTCGTCCTCTTCCTCACCAGCTTCATCATGGCTGTTCTCAGGCAGCAATGCTGCTGGAAGGTGGAGTAAGACCTGATCATGGTTCTACTGAGGAGGTGCTGTTAGCATCCTGGTTCTGTCTTCAACCTGCCTCAGCATAACAACCTGTCCAACACCTTTCACTCACGAAAGCAACATTAAGAAGCAGTTTGGAGCCTCATGATCAGGATCAGAGTCTCAAGACCTCTTTGGCATGGAAGCTTCTACACAGGAAATCCAGATACTGAGGTTGAGGGAAAGACACGATCACCTAAATGCTCTCCTCCGACACCGGTAGACTCCATGAAGCCACAGGTGTACATGCTTCAAAGGGAACCCAGAGAGTCTTCATCTGGAACCCAAAGGTTTTACATCTGGAACCCAAAGGTTCTACATCTGGAACAAAAATGTTCTACATTTAGAACCCAAAGATTCTACATCTGGAACCCAAAGATTCTACATCTGGAACCCAAAGATTTTACATCTGGAACCCAAAGATTCTACATCTGGAACCTAAAGGTTCTGCATCTGGAACACAAAGATTCTACATCTGGAACCCAAAGATTCTTCATCTGGAACCCAAAGATTCTACATCTGGAACCCAAAGGTTCTACATCTGGAACAAAAATGTTCTACATTTAGAACCCAAAGATTCTACATCTGGAACCCAAAGATTCTACATCTGGAACCCAAAGATTTTACATCTGGAACCCAAAGATTTTACATCTGAAACACAAAGGTTCTACATCTGGAACACAAAGATTCTACATCTGGAACCCAAAAATTCTACATCTGGAACCCAAAGATTCTACATCTGGAACCCAAAGATTCTACATCTGGAACCCAAAGGTTCTACATCTGGAACCCAAAGGTTCTACATCTGGAAAAAAAAATTTTTCTACATCTGGAACCCAAAGGTTCTACATCTGGAACCCAAAGGTTCTTCATCTGGAACACAAAGATTCTACATCTGGAACCCAAAGGTTCTGCATCTGGAACACAAAGGTTCAACATCTGGAACCCAAAGGTTCTTCATTTGGAACACAAAGATTCTACATCTGGAACCCAAAGGTTCTCCCTCTGGAACCCACAGGTTTTACATCTGGAACCCAAAGATTTTACATCTGGAACACAAAGGTTCTACATCTGGAACACAAAGATTCTACATCTGGAACCTAAAGGTTCTGCATCTGGAACACAAAGATTCTACATCTGGAACCCAAAGATTCTACATCTGGAACCCAAAGATTCTACATCTGGAACCCAAAGGTTCTACATCTGGAAAAAAAAGGTTCTACATCTGGAACCCAAAGGTTCTACATCTGGAACAAAAATGTTCTACATTTAGAACCCAAAGATTCTACATCTGGAACCCAAAGGTTCTACATCTGGAACTCAAAGATTCTACATCTGGAACCCAAAGATTCTTCATCTGGAACACAAAGATTCTTCATCTGGAACCCAAAGGTTCTACATCTGGAACCCAAAGATTCTACATCTGGAACCCAAAGATTCTACTTCTGGTACAAAAAATGTTCTACATTTAGAACCCAAAAGTTCTATATCTGGAACCCAAAGATTCTACATCTGGAACCCAAAGATTCTACATCTGGAACCCAAAGGTTCTACATCTGGAACAAAAATGTTCTACATTTAGAACCCAAAGATTCTACATCTGGAACCCAAAGATTCTTCATCTGAAACCCAAAGATTCTTCATCTGGAACCCAAAGATTCTTCATCTGGAACACAAAGATTCTTCATCTGAAACCCAAAGATTCTTCATCTGGAACCCAAAGATTCTTCATCTGGAACACAAAGATTCTTCATCTGAAACCCAAAGATTCTTCATCTGGAACCCAAAGATTCTTCATCTGAAACCCAAAGATTCTTCATCTGGAACCCAAAGATTCTTCATCTGGAACACAAAGATTCTTCATCTGGAACCCAAAGGTTCTACATCTGGAACTCAAAGATTCTACATCTAGTACAAAAAATGTTCTACATTTAGAACCCAAAGATTCTACATCTGGAACCCAAAGATTCTACATCTGGAACACAAAGATTCTTCATCTGGAACCCAAAGGTTCTACATCTGGAACCCAAAGATTCTACATTTAGAACCCAAATGTTCTACATTTAGAACCCAAAGATTCTACATCTGGAACCCAAAGATTCTTCATCTGAAACCCAAAGATTCTACATCTGGAACCCAAAGATTCTACATCTGGAACCCAAAGATTCTTCATCTGGAACCCAAAGATTCTACATTTAGAACCCAAATGTTCTACATTTAGAACCCAAAGATTCTACATCTGGAACCCAAAGATTCTTCATCTGAAACCCAAAGATTCTACATCTGGAACCCAAAGATTCTACATCTGGAACACAAAGATTCTTCATCTGGAACCCAAAGATTCTACATCTGAAACCCAAAGATTCTACATCTGGAACCCAAAGATTCTTCATCTGGAACCCAAAGATTCTACATTTAGAACCCAAATGTTCTACATTTAGAACCCAAAGATTCTACATCTGGAACCCAAAGATTCTTCATCTGAAACCCAAAGATTCTACATCTGGAACCCAAAGATTCTACATCTGGAACCCAAAGATTCTTCATCTGGAACCCAAAGATTCTACATTTAGAACCCAAATGTTCTACATTTAGAACCCAAAGATTCTACATCTGGAACCCAAAGATTCTTCATCTGAAACCCAAAGATTCTACATCTGGAACCCAAAGATTCTACTTCTGGTACAAAAAATGTTCTACATTTAGAACCCAAAAGTTCTATATCTGGAACCCAAAGATTCTACATCTGGAACCCAAAGATTCTACATCTGGAACCCAAAGGTTCTACATCTGGAACAAAAATGTTCTACATTTAGAACCCAAAGATTCTACATCTGGAACCCAAAGATTCTTCATCTGAAACCCAAAGATTCTTCATCTGGAACCCAAAGATTCTTCATCTGGAACACAAAGATTCTTCATCTGAAACCCAAAGATTCTTCATCTGGAACCCAAAGATTCTTCATCTGGAACACAAAGATTCTTCATCTGAAACCCAAAGATTCTTCATCTGGAACCCAAAGATTCTTCATCTGAAACCCAAAGATTCTTCATCTGGAACCCAAAGATTCTTCATCTGGAACACAAAGATTCTTCATCTGGAACCCAAAGGTTCTACATCTGGAACTCAAAGATTCTACATCTAGTACAAAAAATGTTCTACATTTAGAACCCAAAGATTCTACATCTGGAACCCAAAGATTCTACATCTGGAACACAAAGATTCTTCATCTGGAACCCAAAGGTTCTACATCTGGAACCCAAAGATTCTACATTTAGAACCCAAATGTTCTACATTTAGAACCCAAAGATTCTACATCTGGAACCCAAAGATTCTTCATCTGAAACCCAAAGATTCTACATCTGGAACCCAAAGATTCTACATCTGGAACCCAAAGATTCTTCATCTGGAACCCAAAGATTCTACATTTAGAACCCAAATGTTCTACATTTAGAACCCAAAGATTCTACATCTGGAACCCAAAGATTCTTCATCTGAAACCCAAAGATTCTACATCTGGAACCCAAAGATTCTACATCTGGAACACAAAGATTCTTCATCTGGAACCCAAAGATTCTACATCTGAAACCCAAAGATTCTACATCTGGAACCCAAAGATTCTTCATCTGGAACCCAAAGATTCTACATTTAGAACCCAAATGTTCTACATTTAGAACCCAAAGATTCTACATCTGGAACCCAAAGATTCTTCATCTGAAACCCAAAGATTCTACATCTGGAACCCAAAGATTCTACATCTGGAACCCAAAGATTCTTCATCTGGAACCCAAAGATTCTACATTTAGAACCCAAATGTTCTACATTTAGAACCCAAAGATTCTACATCTGGAACCCAAAGATTCTTCATCTGAAACCCAAAGATTCTACATCTGGAACCCAAAGATTCTTCATCTGAAACCCAAAGATTCTACATCTGGAACCCAAAGATTCTACATCTGGAACACAAAGATTCTTCATCTGGAACCCAAAGGTTCTACATCTGGAACCCAAAGATTCTACATCTGGAACCCAAAGATTCTTCATCTGGAACCCAAAGATTTTACATTTAGCACCCAAATGTTCTACATTTGGAACCCAAAGGTTCTACATCTGGAACCCAAAGATTCTACATCTGGAACCCAAAGATTCTACATTTAGAACCCAAAGAGTCTTCATCTGGAACACAAAGATTCTTCATCTGGAACCCAAAAGTTCTACATCTGGAACCCAAAGATTCTACATTTAGAACCCAAAGAGTCTTCGTCTGGAACCCAAAGATTCTTCATCTGGAACCCAAAGGTTCAACATCTGGAACCCAAAGATTCTTCATCTGGAACCCAAAGATTCTTCATCTGGAACACAAAGATTCTTCATCTGGAACCCAAAGAGTCTTCATCTGGAACCCAAAGATTCTTCATCTGGAACCCAAAGGTTCTACATCTGGAACTCAAAGATTCTACATCTAGTACAAAAAATGTTCTACATTTAGAACCCAAAGATTCTACATCTGGAACCCAAAGATTCTTCATCTGGAACCCAAAGATTCTTCATCTGAAACCCAAAGATTCTTCATCTGGAACCCAAAGATTCTTCATCTGAAACCCAAAGATTCTTTATCTGGAACCCAAAGATTCTTCATCTGGAACCCAAAGATTCTTCATCTGAAACCCAAAGATTCTTCATCTGGAACCCAAAGATTCTTCATCTGGAACACAAAGATTCTTCATCTGAAACCCAAAGATTCTTCATCTGGAACCCAAAGATTCTTCATCTGAAACCCAAAGATTCTTCATCTGGAACCCAAAGATTCTTCATCTGGAACCCAAAGATTCTTCATCTGGAACCCAAAGATTCTTCATCTGGAACCCAAAGATTCTACATCTGGAACCCAAAGAGTCTTCATCTGGAACCCAAAGATTCTTCATCTGGAACACAAAGATTCTTCATCTGGAACCCAAAGGTTCTACATCTGGAACCCAAAGATTCTACATTTAGAACCCAAAGATTCTTCATCTGGAACCCAAAGATTCTACATTTAGAACCCAAATGTTCTACATTTAGAACCCAAAGATTCTACATCTGGAACCCAAAGATTCTTCATCTGAAACCCAAAGATTCTACATCTGGAACCCAAAGATTCTACATCTGGAACACAAAGATTCTTCATCTGGAACCCAAAGATTCTACATCTGAAACCCAAAGATTCTACATCTGGAACCCAAAGATTCTTCATCTGGAACCCAAAGATTCTACATTTAGAACCCAAATGTTCTACATTTAGAACCCAAAGATTCTACATCTGGAACCCAAAGATTCTTCATCTGAAACCCAAAGATTCTACATCTGGAACCCAAAGATTCTACATCTGGAACCCAAAGATTCTTCATCTGGAACCCAAAGATTCTACATTTAGAACCCAAATGTTCTACATTTAGAACCCAAAGATTCTACATCTGGAACCCAAAGATTCTTCATCTGAAACCCAAAGATTCTACATCTGGAACCCAAAGATTCTACATCTGGAACCCAAAGATTCTTCATCTGGAACCCAAAGGTTCTACATCTGGAACCCAAAGATTCTACATCTGGAACCCAAAGATTCTTCATCTGGAACCCAAAGATTTTACATTTAGCACCCAAATGTTCTACATTTGGAACCCAAAGATTCTTCATCTGGAACCCAAAGATTCTACATTTAGAACCCAAATGTTCTACATTTGGAACCCAAAGATTCTACATCTGGAACCCAAATGTTCTACATCTGTGTAAACCTCTCCTCCATAGAGAATCACAGCAAAGCTTGTTCTTCTAGCCTGCAAAGTTTAGCCGCCTCACTTTTATCCTGTGATGTCACAACGCCTCAGAAAGATCCTTTAATCCAAAACCAAAGAAAGGTTTAAGAGCAGACCTCAAACTGGGTTTGACCCTGCACCAGTCTGGGAACTCCAGGCTGAGAACAGGTGTTAGCTACCACTGGCTAATATGGAAGCCAACTACTAATATTAAACTACTATATTCAGTAGAAGTAGCAAAGGTTTGACAGATATTCAGTCAGACCCTCAGGTGTTCCAGTCAGACCCTCAGGTGTTCCGGTCAGACCCACAGGTGTTCCGGTCAGACCCACAGGTGTTCCGGTCAGACCCACAGGTGTTCCGGTCAGACCCACAGGTGTTCCAGTCAGACCCTCAGGCGTGTTAGATCCTCACCTGTCCATGCAGTCTCAGACATTTGTGATCCTAAACAAGGCATTCTGAAAAGCTCAGAGACTTACTGCTTGGTTCTGTGATGAAGACACCTTTGACATTAGACAGTTGCTGAAATTTCATTATTAGAGAGCGGAAGAGTTTAGGAACAACAGCAGTTCAGCCATGAAGCAGGAGACCAGGTAAAACCACAGAGAGGGGTCAACGACTGCTAAGGATCATGGGTAAAAGACTCCAAATCTCTGCTGATTCCATTGCTGAAGAGTTCTGAACTTCCTCTGGCATTAATGTAAACACTAAAACTGCAGCAGGAGCTTCATGAATGGGTTTCCATGGCAACAGCTGCATGCAAGCCTCACATCACCAAGTCCAGATGGAGTAAAACACACCGACACTGGAAGAATCCCTTAACCCTTTACCTGCTGACCCAGCGCCAGCGCTGTGTTTTATATGTCCGGAGTATTATTACCGTAACATCAAAGTTTGTCCGATCAGAAAAATTCCAATGGCGTTGGGAAGCTGAGAATTGTGGGCATGTGCACATATATGGTTCATTACAGTACTCGCAACCATGTGACATGGGCATTCATAGCAAAACACCAGAAGTATCGTGAGACCGCTACACAGATTCTCAACACTGTAACTCCTCGAAAGTTTGCTCAATCTAAAAAATCCCAACACTGACAGAGAGCTGAGAATCTGTGCTTTCCGGCAATACATGGTGTGTGGTATATATATATATATATATATATATATATATATATATTATGGAACTTAGGAGCAGACTTAGGACATTCCCTGACTATTTTACAGCCATAATAACAAAATATGTCCAAATCACCATTTTTAGACTCATCAGGTAAAGGGTTAACTAGAACCTCTCTGACAACGTGAAGCAGACTAAAAGATCTCCACCACATCCTGGAGCCATCTAAAGAAGAACAGACAAGAATCAAAGTCACTGAGAGGGTTACAGAGACATTTCTGAGGCTTCAGGACTCCCTGTGGTTGGCTGGAGTCCCACAGCCTTAGAAATGGCTGACCACTCCTGAGAAGGTGAGAGCGTTGGTGGAGATGGGGTTTTAACTGAATAACTGATTGTATTTCCTCTGATTTTTCCCTTTAATTTCTGCAGCCATGATCTGAAAAGTATTGCAATCATCCTTCAACTTTCCCCGTGTGGCCCCCTCCTCCCCCTCTCTTTATTTGATTCCTCCTTTGTTCTAAACACTGAGAAGATTGCTGAGTCTCACTAGAGCGGACCTCTCCCCCTTCAATATTACATTTTCAACCTGTGGGTCACCAGACACGTTGACAAATCAGCCAACCATCCAGATGTGAAGTTTGTGGGTGAGACTCAGACCTGGCCAGTATCTCTGACTAATCTGACAATTAAAGCAGCAGATTTACTCCTGATTCAGGACCTTTAAAGCTCTCCCAGCTCTGCGTTTAACACAGACAGGGCTTTAAGCTAAAAGCTGGAAATATTGTCTGGCTCCATCTAACAGTTAGCAAAACAGCATTGACAGCCTCTGTGGCTCAAGACCAATTTCTAAAACAGAAACGTCTCCTCCAAATGAGCCGGAGGTCTCAGAGGACGAGTCCCTGTCCAAGTTTAATACATCACAAAGCTTCAGGGAACCACCAGTGGGTAATTACAGCGAGGAGATGCACCGCCTCAGGTGCAGAGATCCACGTTCTATTTTCAGCTGATTTATCCGTCTGTTGTTGGAATTCTTTGATTGAACTCCTGAAGTTTTCTCAGCTTTGAGCTGGCATAAAGAAACACTGGCAGCCATGTTTAAAACAGTCCTACTGCACCTCAAACACAGGATCAGGGTTTATTTTAGCCTCCCTCCTGGTCTCCTTTTCTTCCGCTGTATCCTCACTCAGGTGCTTCGGTTTATCTGATTTATATCTAAACACAACGAGCCGATCACGTCTGTTCTCTCTGTCATAGTATTAGCAAAGACCCACAACAAAGATGAGTGTATACCTGCAAACACAGAACCTCTGTGGTCTAACATGGAGAGAGCAAGCACAAAAGCACATAAACAAACCTTTAATCCATATTCACCCTCATGCTCACCATACATTTAACCATTTCATCACAGAAATGAGTTTTCTTAGTGGAGAAGGCTCTGCTAAAAGAGACTCTAGGTTAGTCAGCAGCTTTGATTTTCCAGGGAGTGCTTCAAGAAACCTTAGTCTATAAAGGTGGAGGCTGGGGTGGAGGAGGTGGAGCTTTAGTCTATAAAGGAGGAGGCTGGGGTGGAGGAGGTGGAGCTTTAGTCTATAAAGGTGGAGGCTGAGGTGGAGGAGGTGGAGCTTTAGTCTATAAAGGAGGAGGCTGGGGTGGAGGAGGTGGAGCTTTAGTCTATAAAGGAGGAGGCTGGGGTGGAGGAGGTGGAGCTCTAGTCTATAAAGGTGGAGGCTGAGGTGGAGGAGGTGGAGCTTTAGTCTATAGAGGAGGAGGCTGGGGTGGAGGAGTTGGAGCTTTAGTCTATAAAGGAGGAGGCTGGGGTGGAGGAGGTGGAACACTAGTCTATAAAGGAGGAGGCTGAGGTGGAGAAGGTGGAGCTTTAGTCTATAGGGGAGGAGGCTGGGGTGGAGGAGGTGGAGCTTTAGTCTATAGAGGAGGAGGCTGAGGTGGAGAAGGTGGAGCTTAAGTCTTTATTAGAAGAGGCTGGGGTGGAGAAGGTGGAGCTTTAGTCTATAGAGGAGGAGGCTGGGGTGGAGGAGGTGGAGCTTTAGTCTATAAAGGTGGAGGCTGAGGTGGAGGAGGTGGAGCTTTAGTCTATAAAGGAGGAGGCTGGGGTGGAGGAGGTGGAGCTTTAGTCTATAAAGGAGGAGGCTGGGGTGGAGGAGGTGGAGCTTTAGTCTATAAAGGTGGAGGCTGAGGTGGAGGAGGTGGAGCTTTAGTCTATAAAGGAGGAGGCTGGGGTGGAGGAGGTGGCGCTTTAGTCTATAAAGGAGGAGGCTGGGGTGGAGGAGGTGAAGCTTTAGTCTATAAAGGAGGATGCTGGGGTGGAGGAGGTGGAGCTTTAGTCTATAGAGGAGGAGGCTGGGGTGGAGGAGGTGGAGCTTTAGTCTATAAAGGAGGAGGCTGGGGTGGAGGAGGTGGAGCTTTAGTCTATAAAGGTGGAGGCTGAGGTGGAGGAGGTGGAGCTTTAGTCTATAAAGGTGGAGGCTGGGGTGGAGGAGGTGGAGCTTTAGTCTATAAAGGTGGAGGCTGAGGTGGAGGAGGTGGAGCTTTAGTCTATAAAGGTGGAGGCTGAGGTGGAGGAGGTGGAGCTTTAGTCTATAAAGGAGGAGGCTGGGGTGGAGGAGGTGGAGCTTTAGTCTATAAAGGAGGAGGCTGGGGTGGAGGAGGTGGAGCTTTAGTCTATAAAGGTGGAGGCTGAGGTGGAGAAGGTGGAGCTTTAGTCTATAAAGGTGGAGGCTGGGGTGGAGGAGGTGGAGCTTTAGTCTATAAAGGAGGACGCTGGGGTGGAGGAGGTGGAGCTTTAGTCTATAGAGGAGGAGGCTGGGGTGGAGGAGTTGGAGCTTTAGTCTATAAAGGAGGAGGCTGGGGTGGAGGAGGTGGAGCTTTAGTCTATAGAGGAGGAGGCTGGGGTGGAGGAGTTGGAGCTTTAGTCTATAAAGGAGGAGGCTGGGGTGGAGGAGGTGGAGCTTTAGTCTATAAAGGTGGAGGCTGAGGTGGAGGAGGTGGAGCTTTAGTCTATAAAGGTGGAGGCTGGGGTGGAGGAGGTGGCGCTTTAGTCTATAAAGGAGGAGGCTGGGGTGGAGAAGGTGAAGCTTTAGTCTATAAAGGAGGACCCTGGGGTGGAGGAGGTGGAGCTTTAGTCTATAAAGGAGGAGGCTGGGGTGGAGGAGGTGGAACACTAGTCTATAAAGGAGGAGGCTGTGGTGGAGAAGGTGGAGCTTAAGTCTTTATTAGAGGAGGCTGGGGTGGAGAAGGTAGAGCTTTAGTCTATAGGGGAGGAGGCTGGGGTGGAGGAGGTGGAGCTTTAGTCTATAAAGGAGGAGGCTGAGGTGGAGAAGGTGGAGCTTAAGTCTTTATTAGAGGAGGCTGGGGTGGAGAAGGTGGAGCTCAAGTCTTTATTAGAGGAGGCTGGGGTGGAGGAGTTGGAGCTTTAGTCTATAAAGGAGGAGGCTGGGGTGGAGGAGGTGGAGCTTTAGTCTATAAAGGTGGAGGCTGAGGTGGAGGAGGTGGAGCTTTAGTCTATAGAGGAGGAGGCTGGGGTGGAGGAGGTGGAGCTTTAGTCTATAAAGGAGGAGGCTGGGGTGGAGGAGTTGGAGCTTTAGTCTATAAAGGAGGAGGCTGGGGTGGAGGAGGTGGAGCTTTAGTCTATAAAGGGGGAGGCTGAGGTGGAGGAGGTGGAGCTTTAGTCTATAAAGGAGGAGGCTGGGGTGGAGGAGGTGGAGCTTTAGTCTATAAAGGAGGAGGCTGGGGTGGAGGAGGTGGAGCTTTAGTCTATAAAGGTGGAGGCTGAGGTGGAGAAGGTGGAGCTTTAGTCTATAAAGGTGGAGGCTGGGGTGGAGGAGGTGGAGCTTTAGTCTATAAAGGAGGACGCTGGGGTGGAGGAGGTGGAGCTTTAGTCTATAGAGGAGGAGGCTGGGGTGGAGGAGTTGGAGCTTTAGTCTATAAAGGAGGAGGCTGGGGTGGAGGAGGTGGAGCTTTAGTCTATAGAGGAGGAGGCTGGGGTGGAGGAGTTGGAGCTTTAGTCTATAAAGGAGGAGGCTGGGGTGGAGGAGGTGGAGCTTTAGTCTATAAAGGTGGAGGCTGAGGTGGAGGAGGTGGAGCTTTAGTCTATAAAGGTGGAGGCTGGGGTGGAGGAGGTGGCGCTTTAGTCTATAAAGGAGGAGGCTGGGGTGGAGAAGGTGAAGCTTTAGTCTATAAAGGAGGACCCTGGGGTGGAGGAGGTGGAGCTTTAGTCTATAAAGGAGGAGGCTGGGGTGGAGGAGGTGGAACACTAGTCTATAAAGGAGGAGGCTGTGGTGGAGAAGGTGGAGCTTAAGTCTTTATTAGAGGAGGCTGGGGTGGAGGAGGTGGAGCTTTAGTCTATATAGGAGGAGGCTGGGGTGGAGGAGGTGGAGCTTTAGTCTATAAAGGAGGAGGCTGAGGTGGAGAAGGTGGAGCTTAAGTCTTTATTAGAGGAGGCTGGGGTGGAGAAGGTGGAGCTCAAGTCTTTATTAGAGGAGGCTGGGGTGGAGGAGGTGGAGCTTTAGTCTATAAAGGAGGAGGCTGGGGTGGAGGAGGTGGAGCTTTAGTCTATAAAGGTGGAGGCTGAGGTGGAGGAGGTGGAGCTTTAGTCTATAGAGGAGGAGGCTGGGGTGGAGGAGGTGGAGCTTTAGTCTATAAAGGAGGAGGCTGGGGTGGAGGTTGGAGCTTTAGTCTATAGGGGAGGAGGCTGGGGTGGAGGAGGTGGAGCTTTAGTCTATAAAGGAGGAGGCTGAGGTGGAGGAGGTGGAGCTTTAGTCTATAAAGGAGGAGGCTGGGGTGGAGGAGGTGGAGCTTTAGTCTATAAAGGAGGAGGCTGGGGTGGAGGAGGTGGAGCTTTAGTCTATAAAGGTGGAGGCTGAGGTGGAGAAGGTGGAGCTTTAGTCTATAAAGGTGGAGGCTGGGGTGGAGGAGGTGGAGCTTTAGTCTATAAAGGAGGAGGCTGGGGTGGAGGAGGTGGAGCTTTAGTCTATAGAGGAGGAGGCTGGGGTGGAGGAGTTGGAGCTTTAGTCTATAAAGGAGGAGGCTGGGGTGGAGGAGGTTGAGCTTTAGTCTATAGAGGAGGAGGCTGGGGTGGAGGAGTTGGAGCTTTAGTCTATAAAGGAGGAGGCTGGGGTGGAGGAGGTGGAGCTTTAGTCTATAAAGGTGGAGGCTGAGGTGGAGGAGGTGGAGCTTTAGTCTATAAAGGTGGAGGCTGGGGTGGAGGAGGTGGCGCTTTAGTCTATAAAGGAGGAGGCTGGGGTGGAGGAGGTGGAGCTTTAGTCTATAAAGGAGGACCCTGGGGTGGAGGAGGTGGAGCTTTAGTCTATAGAGGAGGAGGCTGTGGTGGAGAAGGTGGAGCTTAAGTCTTTATTAGAGGAGGCTGGGGTGGAGAAGGTAGAGCTTTAGTCTATAGGGGAGGAGGCTGGGGTGGAGGAGGTGGAGCTTTAGTCTATAAAGGAGGAGGCTGAGGTGGAGAAGGTGGAGCTTAAGTCTTTATTAGAGGAGGCTGGGGTGGAGAAGGTGGAGCTCAAGTCTTTATTAGAGGAGGCTGGGGTGGAGGAGTTGGAGCTTTAGTCTATAAAGGAGGAGGCTGGGGTGGAGGAGGTGGAGCTTTAGTCTATAAAGGTGGAGGCTGAGGTGGAGGAGGTGGAGCTTTAGTCTATAGAGGAGGAGGCTGGGGTGGAGGAGGTGGAGCTTTAGTCTATAAAGGAGGAGGCTGGGGTGGAGGAGTTGGAGCTTTAGTCTATAAAGGAGGAGGCTGGGGTGGAGGAGGTGGAGCTTCAGTCTATAAAGGTGGAGGCTGAGGTGGAGGAGGTGGAGCTTTAGTCTATAAAGGTGGAGGCTGGGGTGGAGGAGGTGGCGCTTTAGTCTATAAAGGAGGAGGCTGGGGTGGAGAAGGTGAAGCTTTAGTCTATAAAGGAGGACCCTGGGGTGGAGGAGGTGGAGCTTTAGTCTATAGAGGAGGAGGCTGGGGTGGAGGAGGTGGAACACTAGTCTATAAAGGAGGAGGCTGTGGTGGAGAAGGTGGAGCTTAAGTCTTTATTAGAGGAGGCTGGGGTGGAGAAGGTAGAGCTTTAGTCTATAGGGGAGGAGGCTGGGGTGGAGGAGGTGGAGCTTTAGTCTATAAAGGAGGAGGCTGAGGTGGAGAAGGTGGAGCTTAAGTCTTTATTAGAGGAGGCTGGGGTGGAGAAGGTGGAGCTCAAGTCTTTATTAGAGGAGGCTGGGGTGGAGGAGATGGAGCTTTAGTCTATAGAGGAGGAGGCTGGGGTGGAGGAGTTGGAGCTTTAGTCTATAAAGGAGGAGGCTGTGTTGGAGGAGGTGGAGCTTTAGTCTGTAGAGGAGAAGGCGACGGAGATACAGAGTTCCTTCATAGATGACATCAGCTGATCAGAGCTGTGGTGACCTCCTGGGATCTCTGAGCTCACACCAGCTCTGTTACTGAAATGCTGCAGTGTGTATAAATGAGACTTCAGGCTGGAGCTCCTGTTGTTGTTGTTTTTGTTGTGTAGCTGGTTTCCAAGGAAAGCAACGGGACTCCCTGGAGACCAAACAGGAGAAAAAGACGGCTGCAATTAAGCACACAGAGCTGCTACAGCAGAGTGGAAAAGCACACAGACTCAGAGTTCATCTACATACACAAACATCCTCCCTCTCTCTCCTTGGTTGTCCTATAAGGTCAGTGCTAATCCCCGTTTACTGAGTGAGTGGGTGGAGAGGCGGAGAGCCAGCCAGGGAGGGGAGGAGGATGGAGGAGAGGAAGAAAATGGCCTGGTGAGATAAGAGGAGAAGAAAGATAAGGACAGAGAGAAATGAGAGAATGAAAGGAGAGAGGAGAAGGAAGATCAAGGAGGGAAATGTGTGAGAGGAGAGATGAAAGAGTTACATAAGAAGGAAGGTGGGCAGGTGAAGGGGATGAAGCATTGATGAAGAAGAAAGGGAGGAGGAAGAGGAGAAGAAAAGAGGAACAAAGGGTCAGAGAGGGGAGGATGAATATGGAGGTTAATAGTTGTGGACTGTCTGTCTCCATCAGCTCAGTATTATCAGACTGTAACACCTCTCTGGATGCCACAGTAAACATTTCAAACCTGCTGTGATTCTGAGAGTCTGACTTCTTAACGCCTCTAGTCAGACAGAAAGGAAGCACACCGCTGTGCCAGATTCATTTAGCGGTGGCATGAGTTGTTTTACATCAGGACTAATGAGCTGCATGTGGAGACAAATACCATCCTCCAGCTCTCCTGAGCTTTAAGGTCCATCTGGTTCAAAATGGAGAGGAGAAACGTGACGGGCAATTGAACGATAGAAACATGAGGGGAGGGCCAATAACCAGGAGAAATTAAGAAGAGGGAATTAATAGGAGAGCTCCTATTAGAGAGGAGGATGCTTTTTCATTACAGCGGTGTTCCTCTGAAGCACCCAGACACTTTAAACATTGATGGAGAAGCTCTAATGGAATAAAAGACGTCTGTACTTCAGCGTTAGAGCTCTGATGTAGAGTTTTAACTTTCTAACAGCGCTCTCTCCTGTGGGATCATAAAGTACCTCCATTAATTCCATCAACAACCTGCTTGTTCCAGTAGAGAGCAATTACCAAACGCACGAGTGTTTCCAGTAAAATGGAGACTGAGCTCTGCTCCTGTGTGCTAAGGGACCAGGGTTGGTCTGGACCCATCCAGAACTGAAGGTGAGCCTGATACTCTGATACGGTTCCTGGTTCTGCTCCATTTCTCTGACCAGAGTGGCATCTGCAGCCTCTGTTAGAATCTCACATTATAAATTCACTGCTGGGTGTAGATTCTGCTGGAGCCTGGACCAAGTCTCTGAGAGGCAGCCTGAAACGGTCCGCCATGTTCTCTCCTTTTAGACTTTAATGTGAATTCTGATCAACACGGTGGATCCTGAAATGATGTCAGTCCCTGGAGATGAATGCTATCCATAGGACATTTATGGTTTAATACAGTGGTTCTCAACCGGTGGGTCAGGACTCAAAGTTGGGTCGCAGAGCACTTTTTAGTAGGTTGGGACTAGGTGTCTAAAAAAACAAAATGGTGGCAAAAGTCCTGAAGTCCTTTTTGGTCATGCATTGATGCCTTTAATCTTAACGTGTTTTACTGTGAAATTTTGTACATTTCAAATGTTTGATCAATATTTCAACTAATTTATCTCCTTGGCTACTGTTCCCATCATAAAGAAGTAGTAGGAGTGGAAAAATGTTTGGAAACTTGGGTCGTGATCCGTCATAAGAGAGACTGGAGGGTCCCGAGGTGGGACCAGTTAAGAACCACTGATTTAATAGACAGATGTTAAAACAGCATCAAAAAGACTGGTCTGATACATGAACTCAATTAAAGGGTCAGGTATGGGAGCCTATGTGGGTCATGGTATCAACCTCCATCCTGGACTGGTCTGGACTCCTGATGGCCATCCTCCAGGTCCATGCCCAGACTCTCCAGGTACCATCCAAGCAGCGACCTAAGGTCCTGAAAAAAGAAATAAACTGGTTTACAGCATGGTTTGACTCTAGAAATAAACTGGTTTACAGCCTGGTTTGACTCTAGAAATAAACTGGTTTACAGCCTGGTTTGACTCTAGAAATAAACTGGTTTACAGCATGGTTTGACTCTAGAAATAAACTGGTTTACAGCATGGTTTGACTCTAGAAATAAACTGGTTTACAGCCTGGTTTTATTCTAGAAATAAACTGATTTACAGCCTGGTTTTATTCTAGAAATAAACTGATTTACAGCCTGGTTTTATTCTAGAAATAAACTGATTTACAGCCTGGTTTGACTCTAGAAATAAACTGGTTTACAGCCTGGTTTGACTCTAGAAATAAACTGGTTTACAGCATGGTTTGACTCTAGAAATAAACTGGTTTACAGCATGGTTTGACTCTAGAAATAAACTGGTTTACAGCATGGTTTGACTCTAGAAATAAACTGGTTTACAGCCTGGTTTTATTCTAGAAATAAACTGGTTTACAGCCTGGTTTGACTCTAGAAATAAACTGATTTACAGCCTGGTTTTATTCTAGAAATAAACTGATTTACAGCCTGGTTTGACTCTAGAAATAAACTGATTTACAGCCTGGTTTTATTCTAGAAATAAACTGGTTTACAGCCTGGTTTGACTCTAGAAATAAACTGATTTACAGCCTGGTTTTATTCTAGAAATAAACTGATTTACAGCCTGGTTTTATTCTAGAAATAAACTGATTTACAGCCTGGTTTTATTCTAGAAATAAACTGATTTACAGCCTGGTTTTATTCTAGAAATAAACTGATTTACAGCCTGGTTTTATTCTAGAAATAAACTGATTTACAGCCTGGTTTGACTCTAGAAATAAACTGGTTTACAGCCTGGTTTGACTCTAGAAATAAACTGGTTTACAGCATGGTTTGACTCTAGAAATAAACTGGTTTACAGCATGGTTTGACTCTAGAAATAAACTGGTTTACAGCATGGTTTGACTCTAGAAATAAACTGGTTTACAGCCTGGTTTTATTCTAGAAATAAACTGATTTACAGCCTGGTTTTATTCTAGAAATAAACTGATTTACAGCCTGGTTTTATTCTAGAAATAAACTGATTTACAGCCTGGTTTTATTCTAGAAATAAACTGGTTTACAGCCTGGTTTGACTCTAGAAATAAACTGGTTTACAGCCTGGTTTTATTCTAGAAATAAACTGGTTTACAGCCTGGTTTGACTCTAGAAATAAACTGATTTACAGCCTGGTTTTATTCTAGAAATAAACTGATTTACAGCCTGGTTTTATTCTAGAAATAAACTGGTTTACAGCCTGGTTTGACTCTAGAAATAAACTGATTTACAGCCTGGTTTTATTCTAGAAATAAACTGATTTACAGCCTGGTTTTATTCTAGAAATAAACTGATTTACAGCCTGGTTTTATTCTAGAAATAAACTGGTTTACAGCCTGGTTTGACTCTAGAAATAAACTGATTTACAGCCTGGTTTTATTCTAGAAATAAACTGGTTTACAGCCTGGTTTGACTCTAGAAATAAACTGGTTTACAGCCTGGATTTACACAAGAAATAAACTGTGGTGTTTATTTTGTATTGAGTAACTTATTTTGGTGAAACTTCCGGTTTCCGGAGCTGGCTGCTGGCTGCTAACTATCATTTGTTTCTCCTGAGGTGTTCACCCTGCCCCCCTGGTGCTGTGGAGAGTTACACCTGCAGCGAATCAACTGATTACTCCTGCTATTTAAGACCGGCTGCAGCTCTCTACAGCGCCTGAGTCTTGTCTACATTACCTCACGGTAAATGTCGTCTCCAGGCTCCTTCTCGTGATCCCTCAGAGAAGTTCTTTGTGCTTTTTGGATAATTCCTGTGATCTCCAGTGCTTGCATTTTGTCTATATTGTCGCTAACGTGCCTCTCCTCCTTTTTTCCAGTGCCTCCTGCTCAATTCACCACAGCCAGCTCCAGCACTCCCTCACTCCCTCCTGGACTCTTGGAATCCCCTTTCCTGGTGCACTTATCCTCACAAATAAACTGTTAAAACTGCTTCCGTCTCCGCACCTGAGTTCAACCAGTTCAACCAAACTGGTTTACAGCCTGGTTTGACTCTAGAAATAAACTGGTTTACAGCCTGGTTTACTCTAGAGATAAACTGGTTTACAGCCTGGTTTTATTCTAGAAATGAACTGGTTTACAGCCTGGTTTGACTCTAGAAATAAACTGGTTTACAGCCTGGTTTTACTTTGGAAATAACCAGGAAATAAACTGAGGAAAACCTCAGTACGCACTGATTGGTGGTCTCATTTGACTGACAGATAGCTGACAGGCAGAAGCTATGTTTCTGTCAACCAGAATGCTAGCTATCTGACAGGAAGTCGTGTCAGTGGGCGGGCCCTGTTGTTGATCCAGAGTCTGGTTAAGACTGCAATCTGGATCATGCTCCCAAGATCCCTTGCTGTTCTGGGTTTTTAAACCACTCATCATGAAAAACTGGCTGTAAATATACGAGATTTTCTTTTTCTAATGAACAATGGAATACAATCATGTCAACTCCAAAAGAATATGTTGTAGCTATAAATCAAACGAAATTTAGTTTTAAATAATACATAAACTACAACCCACCCCTAACCAAAGGAGCAAGTACGATAAGAACTGTTCAGCTTTATGTAAACAATGTAAACATGGAGTGGGTACTTATGTCCATTTAATGTGGTTGTGTCCAAAGACAAAGAAATATTGGGTGGAAGTGTGTGAAATCATTTCTAAAATCATAAAAATGACCGTAAAGCTCTGTCCTCTCTAATGCATGTTGGGGCTATCTGTCACAGATGGAAAGTTAAGACAGCATACAAAATTAATATCATTGCTATTATATTGTGCTAACAATTGTACAACATTGGCTGGATGACATGGAACCACTTATTTCTGATTGGTTCAGTAATGTTCTGCAATTGTTTCCAATGGGAAGATTAACTTCTATCTTAGAAGGAAACATCAATATGTTTTTGGAAATTTGGGACCCCGTGCTTAATCACATTGGAGCGGTCTCAGCTAAAGCTACAATGAAAGGCTTCGCCATGAGATGATATGACGCCATGTACTTGTTGGAACAGTGTTGATCCCGAAGCGTGTGTGTGTTTGTGCGTGTGTGGGTGTGTGTGTGTGGGTGTGGTTGAATG
This sequence comes from Cheilinus undulatus, assembly GCF_018320785.1. Classification (NCBI taxonomy): domain Eukaryota; kingdom Metazoa; phylum Chordata; class Actinopteri; order Labriformes; family Labridae; genus Cheilinus; species Cheilinus undulatus. The sequence continues at coordinate 51,074,111 of NC_054875.1, forward strand.
GGTATGATTAGGAATATGAATGATGAAGGTGAATGGGATGGGGGGGTAGTATTTTTAGTATATTTAATTAGTTTTCTTTATGTAAGATGATGATTATTGTTTATTATGTTTGTGCAGTGGCATCTTAATGCACCTGTATGTGAATAAAAACTAAATGAAAGAAAGAAAGACTGCCATCTCAATATGGAAGCTAACACGGATTGACTTCAGGAGCCGCTGGTTTGTCCAGATCTGTCTACAGTCTGATCTCTGACTCCTCCATGATGCACAGCGTCATGGTGGATCTTGTGGGTTTCTGTCAGATCTGGTCCCCGTGGGATCAGCAGTGAAACAGTGACTCCAGCAGGGGTGTGGTCTTAGATCCAGATCCTCTGGTTGTGCATTTAGAGGATGAAAACGTTAGAGATTAGTCCGTCCTCATGCCGGCTGTCTCCCAGGGTTTTTATCGATGCTTAGACTGGATCATGGTCTCGGCTGTACCCACACTGAATGTTGTGTTCAGACGTTGAACAGAGGGTCTCATGAATATAAACACCAGTCGCTCTGTCTCATAGGAAATACATTCATTTACAGCTTTATCCTCCATATTTCTAAATGTACCAACTCTCAGGGCTGAAAATGAAAATAATGTGGAGGTTACAGGAGCCGGCTCATTAAAACACACAGATATAAATGTATTATTGATAAATGGAGGGACATGCTCCTGCTCCCTACAGATCCATGAACACAGCGTCTCCAGACGTCTGGGTTAATGTCTACATGTGAGGTAAACCCTCACCAAGACTCCCAAACCCCAGAGGCCTGGTCCAGCTCACCAGGTCCCCTACACTCAAAAAAACCAACATGGGTGTCTGCTACATGAACCTAAGTCTAACATGGAGCTTCTATTATATAAAATCAAGTTTTATGGTTGAACACTTTCAAATTATGTAGTTTTAATGTAACATGCAACAACTTAAAATTTACTGGACTAATTTATGTTAACACTACCTGATTCCAATGAGATAAAATTGCAAATCACTGCTGCTTACAACTCCAGACCAGTAGGTGGCAGTAATGTGCAACTTTGCTTTGTTGGATCAGCACAATTTATTCATGTAACTGTACTATTTTAAAACGTAGTTGTAACTACCCTATTAAGTAACTCATAATCCTATTGTGGCGATCCAGGAAGCAGTCGCATGGAGCAGGGACTTCTGGGATTGTTTGCTCTTCTACTGCTCTATAATGTTTATGTTTCATTGCAAAGTTATGATTATGCATGTTTTGTTTATTGGTTCATGTTTTTAGGTGAAAATGTTTCTCCAGGTATGACACCATGAGTGAGGGGGTTAATGCTGCAGACTACCCGCCTGTGTGTTTCTGTATTTGAGTTCTAAATTAAAGATGGCTGCCGTAGTGGGAAGGCTTGATAAGCTCATTCAGCTTGTCTTGAGCCATTCCTCATCACGGCTTGCCACAATATCATACAAGTTTAAATGGCCTAAGAAAATGACATCAGTGTGTTACATTTACCCTTACAAATGTAGTTGGCCTGGACCGTGGTAATTGAGTAACAGTAACGCAAATACATCATGCTGACCCAACATATTCGCTTTTAGGTCACTCAACAAAATGGTTTCTGGCTCAGTTACCGCATTTTACTTGGGTGGAACCACTTTCCATAATTTTATTACGTTCACTGAGCAAGTTATTTTTTTGAGTGTAACCCGGTCAACATGAGCTGGATCAGTATCAGGTCTTCAAGAGTCCAGGAACCCTAACTGAGGTTCAGCTGCACAGAGCCGGTCTGAGCCGCGTCCTCATTGGTCAGTGAATAACATAAAGAAAACTGCAGCTGTCATGTGAGCTGGAGTGTGATTCTCAGGAATAAAGACAGAATGAAATAAAATCACTGATCTGACTGACGGAGGAGCTTCGGTCTCTCATCCCATGAAGGCCAGAACAAACGGAACGATAAAGTTCCAGTCTGAAGGATTCCGGGCAGAGGAAACTAAATCTGGAACGTCTACTTCATTAAAACCTGATCAGAAGCACTCCAGAATTAGACCGGGCCAAAAATCCTTCAAATGACAGCCGGGGTCTTGGCGGAGCGCTTTAGAGACAAATATGTGAAAATACTTGAGAGTGGTGGAGCCAAGGCGAGGACTGGCGCCCGTCCACGGTCCCAGTCCAACCTGGAAGACCTTGACAGGATCTGAGGAGAGAGAGGGCAGAAAATCCCCCGACCCAAGAGAGCACAGTGAGCGGAGAACTAAATATAACCGAGGCTCCATCACAGTCCTCACGCTCTCTGAAACCACCGAGACCAGAGTCAGACCAGACAAAAACACCAGATTTATGACGGTTGGTGGGACTGTCTCACCAGGTATGGATCCATGCCAACGCTGACATCAGCAGAATTATCAGAAGGTTAGATCAAGATCAATGCTTTATTCTCTGAGCATGTCTAGTCAGCATTCTAGCATCCTCTCTATTAATGCTCTCAGACCTATCAGAAACACCTGACACAGGTGTGGACTCCAGCCTTATTCTTAAACTCTTTCAGTTTTATTTTAGTGTTTGGTTCCTGTAGACTGAGAGCAGACCTAACCAGAGCCACAGTCCTGGTTTTGTGAGCATACTGGTCCTCAAAGCTGATTCTGACATCGATGACTGTGATCCATCCTCAGCATGCCACCCTGGATCACCTCCAGTCAGAACTAAAGACCAAAGCCAGACCAGACTGACACCCCCATCCCTTCACTAGCTCTGTTTGATCCAGAATCCAGTCCACAGTCCTCACAGACCCCTGCATGGTCCAGCTCCAGACTAGCAGTCTGAAGTCCTTCACCCCTGTCAGAGAAACACTGCTCTGTCTGCAGCGGGTCTAACTCCTGATCAGACGGTAGAACTGAAGGGAGATAGACAGCAGTGCATCATGGGTAACAGTGCCAGACTCTTTAGTCTTCACAGAGGGATGGGCTGTAAGTCTAAACCTCATTACTGAGTCAGAATGTGGTTCAGGAGTAGAACTATCATGGATGAATCCTCTCAGGTCCTCTGGGGTTACTGCTAGGCTGGTGAAGCTTTGTTAATGAGAGGTCAGAGGTCATACATGGTGGTGTGAATGTATGATCACAGAGCAGGATTCATATGCATAAACGTACGAAGAAGTATAATCTCCACGAGTAATGTGACCAGCAGGCCAAGCAGAAACAGACTCACAGTTCTGATGAGACCCTGGTTTTATCTGTGCTTAAATATTCTCCTAGAGACCTGCAGGACTCTACATCAGCAGGTTCTACCCTTCAGGTGTCAACATCACATATATGACCCTGAAAAACCCAGAGGATGGACCCTGATAGACCCAGAGAATGGGCCCTGAAAAACCAGAGGATGGACCCTGATAGACCCAGAGAATGGACCCTGAAAAACCCAGAGGATGGACCCTGATAGACCCAGAGAATGGACCCTGAAAAACCAGAGGATGGACCCTAAAAAACCAGAGGATGGACCCTGAAAAACCAGAGAATGGACCCTGATAGACGCAGAGAATGGACCCTGAAAAACCAGAGGATGGACCCTAAAAAACCAGAGGATGGACCCAGAAAAACCCAGAGGATGGACCCAGAAAAACCCAGAGAATGGACCCTGATAGACCCAGAGAATGGACCCTAAAAAACCAGAGGATGGACCCAGAAAAACCCAGAGGATGGACCCAGAAAAACCCAGAGAATGGACCCTGATAGACCCAGAGAATGGACCCTGGTAAACAAGAGGATGGACCCTGAAAAACCCAGTGAACGGACCCAGAAAAACCAGAGAATGGACCCTGATAGACCCAGAGAATGGACCCTGATAAAACAGAGGATGGACCCCGATAGACCCAGAGAATGGACCCTGAAAACCCAGAAAATGGACCCTGAAAACCCAGAGAATGGACCCTGATAGACCCAGAGAATGGACCCTGATAAACCCAGTGAATGGACCCAGAAAAACCCAGAGAATGGAGCCAGAAAAACCCAGAGAATGGACCCTGAAAAACCCAGAGAATGGACCCTGATAGACCCAGAGAATGGACCCTGAAAACCCAGAGAATGGACCCTGATAGACCCAGAGAGAGGACCCTGAAAAACCCAGAGAATGGACCCAGAAAAACCCAGAGAATGGACCCAGAAAAACCCAGAGAATGGACCCTGATAGACCCAGAGAATGGTTCCTGAAAAACCAGAAAATGGACCCTGAAAAACCCAGAGAATGGTCCCTGAAAAAACCAGAGGATGGACCCTGAAAACCCAGAGAATGGACCCTGAAAACCCAGAGAATGGACCCTGAAAAACCCAGAGAATGGACCCTAAAAAACCAGAGGATGGACCCAGAAAAACCCAGAGGATGGACCCAGAAAAACCCAGAGAATGGACCCTGAAAAACCAGAGAATGGACACTGATAGACCCAGAGAATAGACCCTGAAAACCCAGAGAATGGACCCTGATAGACCCAGAGAATGGACCCTGAAAACCCAGAGAATGGACCCTGATAAACCAGAGAATGGACCCTGAAAACCCAGAAAATGGACCCTGAAAAACCCAGAGAATGGACCCTGATAGACCCAGAGAATGGACCCTGAAAACCCAGAGAATGGACCCTGATAAACCAGAGAATGGACCCTGAAAACCCAGAGAATGGACCCTGATAAACCAGAGGATGGACCCTGAAAACCCAGAGAATGGACCCTGATAAACCAGAGAATGGACCCTGAAAACCCAGAAAATGGACCCTGAAAAACCCAGTGAATGGACCCAGAAAAACCAGAGAATGGACCTGGAAAAACCAGAGAATGGACCCTGAAAACCCAGAGGATGGACCCAGAAAACCCAGAGAATGGACCCTGAAAAACCAAGAGAATGGACCCTGAAAAACCCAGAGAATGGACCCTAAAAAACCAGAGAATGGACCCAGAAAAACCCAGAGAATGGACCCTGAAAAACCCAGAGAATGGACCCTGAAAAACCCAGAGAATGGACCCAGAAAAACCCAGAGAATGGACCCTGAAAAACCCAGAGAATGGACCCTGAAAAACCCAGAGAATGGACCCTAAAAAACCAGAGAATGGACCCAGAAAAACCCAGAGAATGGACCCCGATAGACCCAGAGAATGGACCCTGAAAAACCCAGAGGATTGACCCTGAAAAACCAAGAGAATGGACCCTGAAAAACCCAGAGAATGGACCCTGAAAACCCAGAGGATGGACCCAGAAAAACCAGAGAATGGACCCTGAAAACCCAGAGAATGGACCCTGAAAACCCAGAGAATGGACCCTGAAAAACCAAGAGAATGGACCCTGAAAAACCCAGAGAATGGACCCTGAAAAACCCAGAGAATGGACCCTAAAAACCCAGAGAATGGACCCAGAAAAACCCAGAGAATGGACCCTGAAAAACCCAGAGAATGGACCCTGAAAAACCCAGAGAATGGACCCAGAAAAACCCAGAGAATGGACCCTGAAAAACCCAGAGAATGGACCCTGAAAAACCCAGAGAATGGACCCTAAAAAACCAGAGAATGGACCCAGAAAAACCCAGAGAATGGACCCCGATAGACCCAGAGAATGGACCCTGAAAAACCCAGAGGATTGACCCTGAAAAACCAAGAGAATGGACCCTGAAAAACCCAGAGAATGGACCCTGAAAACCCAGAGAATGGACCCTGATAGACCCAGATAATGGTTCCTGAAAAACCAGAAAATGGACCCTGAAAAACACAGAGAATGGACCCTGAAAAACCAAGAGAATGGACCCTGGTAAACCCAGAGAATGGACCCTGATAGACCCAGAGAATGGACCCTGAAAAACCCAGATAATGGACCCCTGATAGACCAAGAGAATGGACCCTGAAAACCCAGAGAATGGACCCTGAAAAACCCAGATAATGGACCCAGAAAAACCCAGAGAATGGACCCTGATAGACCAAGAGAATGGACCCTGAAAAACCCAGATAATGGACCCAGAAAAACCCAGAGAATGGTCCCTGGTAAACCCAGAGAATGAACCCTGATAGACCAAGAGAATGGACCCTGAAAAACCCAGATAATGGACCCAGAAAAACCAGAGAATGGACCCTGAAAAACCCAGATAATGGACCCAGAAAAACCCAGAGAATGGACCCTGATAGACCAAGAGAATGGACCCTGAAAAACCCAGATAATGGACCCTGATAGACCCAGAGAATGGACCCTGATACCAGAGAATGGACCCTGATACCAGAGAATGGACCCTGGTAAACCCAGAGAATGGACCCTGATAAATGCAGAGAGCATCTGATCACTTAGTCCATGTGGATTCTCCTGGTATCACAGTAAGGTTTGGGGACTCTGAGTCATGGAGTCTAGAGGAACTGTGAACACATGCAGCTGTTGGTCAGGAGTGAAGCTTAAAGTTCTCATGGACATCCTTTCCATCAAGGATGTGCAGGCAAGATTACCAATACAGGCTAGCCAGAGAGAAGGGAGTCTTTGTTAGCGGTCCCTCTGTCCACACGTGCCAGTAAACCTGGAGAACCCCTCTGTGGCTGTTTACTGGTCTGGATCAGATGTCCTCTCTCCTCCATAGGTCTGGTCTCATTGTTCTCTCTGTTTTAGCCACCAAAGGCTGGAATAGAAGAGTCTGATGTGGGTCTGTAAATGTCAGCTCTGTCAACACACACAAACTCTGAGTGAAGTGTTCACAGGAAACAGCAGGGTCTCTGGAGTTCTCCGAGTCAGCTCAAACATTTGAGGAAATCATTCTGAATTGAAGTCAGCTTCATTAGGGGACAGCGGGGAACGATGGCAGGAGGCTGAGATTGACACAGAGACGCCGTCGATGCTGGAATAAATAACCAAACAGTTGCTGTGAGACGAGTCTGAACGTCTCACTGAGGACGAGGAGGGGGGAGAACAGTTAGCTCACACAGGCCAGATTAAAGCTGGGCCAGTAAAACCGCTCTCTCGGCTCATTTCACACCCACTGATCTCATAAAGCTGACGTGATTTCCTGCTCACCACAGGGAAACACAAACAACCAGGCATTCATGTGTCATCTGAGCTCACACCTACACATCCTGGAGAAAGATGGCCGCTCCCTCACCACTGCTGCACACTCACACCTACACATCCATGTTTCAGTGTTTTAGTGTTTCAGTGTTTTTAGTGTTTCAGTGTTTCAGTGTTTTAATGTTTCAGTGTTTCAGTGTTTTAATGTTTTAGTGTTTCAGTGTTTGTAGTGTTTCAGTGTTTCAGTGTTTTAATGTTTCAGTGTTTTAATGTTTTAGTGTTTCAGTGTTTTTAGTGTTTCAGTGTTTTAATGTTTTAGTGTTTCAGTGTTTTAATGTTTTAGTGTTTCAGTGTTTTTAGTGTTTCAGTGTTTTAGTGTTTTAATGTTTTAGTGTTTCAGTGTTTTTAGTGTTTCAGTGTTTCAGTGTTTTAATGTTTTAGTGTTTCAGTGTTTCAGTGTTTTAATGTTTTAGTGTTTCAGTGTTTTAATGTTTTAGTGTTTCAGTGTTTTTAGTGTTTCAGTGTTTCAGTGTTTTAATGTTTTAGTGTTTCAGTGTTTTAATGTTTTAGTGTTTCAGTGTTTTTAGTGTTTCAGTGTTTCAGTGTTTTAATGTTTTAGTGTTTCAGAGTTTTAATGTTTCAGTGTTTCAATGTTTTAATGTTTTAGTGTTTCAGAGTGTTTTAGTATTTCAGTGTTTTAATGTTTTTAGTGTTTCAGTGTTTTTAGTGTTTCAGTGTTGTCCAGTGTTTTAATGTTTTAGTGTTTCAGTGTTGTTTTAGTGTTTTAGTGTTTCAGTGTTTTAATGTTTTAGTGTTTTAGAGTTTTAATGTTTTAGTGTTTCAGAGGTTTAATGTTTTAGTGTTTCAGTGTTTTAATGTTTTAGTGTTTCAGTGTTTTTAGTGTTTCAGTGTTTCAGTGTTTTAATGTTTTAGTGTTTCAGAGTTTTAATGTTTCAGTGTTTCAATGTTTTAATGTTTTAGTGTTTTCTGTTTTAATGTTTTAGTGTTTCAGTGTTTTAATGTTTAGTGTTTCAGTGTTTTAGTGTTTTAGTGTTTCAGTGTTTTAATGTGTTTTAGTGTTTCCAGTGTTTTTAGTGTTTTAGTGTTTCAGTGTTTTAATGTTTTAGTGGTGTTTTAATGTTTTAGTGTTTTAGAGTTTTAATGTTTTAGTGTTTCAGAGGTTTAATGTTTTAGTGTTTTCAGAGTTTTAATGTTTTAGTGTTTCAGTGTTTTAATGTTTCAGTGTTTCAGTGTTTTAATGTTTTAGTGTTTCAGTGTTTTAATGTTTTAGTGTTTCAGTGTTTTTAGTGTTTTTAGTGTTTCAGTGTTTTAATGTATTAGTGTTGTAGTATTTTACTTTTTTAGTGTTTCAGTGTTTTAATGTTTTAGTGTTTTTAGTGTTTTAGTGTTTCAGTGTTTAAGTGTTTTTAGTTTTTTAAGTTTTTCAGTTTTTTAATTTTTTAGAGTTTAAGAGATTTAATGTTTTAGTGTTGTATTATTTTAATTTTTTAGTGTTTCAGTGTTTTAATGTTTTAGTGTTTTTAGTGTTTTAGTGTTTCAGTGTTTCAGTGTTTTAATGTTTTTAGTGTTTCAGTGTTTCAGTGTTTTTAGTGTTTCAGTGTTTTAATGTTTTAGTGTTGTAGTATTTTACTTTTTTAGTGTTTCAGTGTTTTAATGTTTTAGTGTTTTTAGTGTTTTAGTGTTTCAGTGTTTCAGTGTTTTTAGTGTTTTTAGTGTTTCAGTGTTTTAATGTTTTAGTGTTTCAGAGTTTTAATGTTTTAGTGTTTCAGTGTTTCAGTGTTTTAATGTTTTAGTGTTGTATTATTTTAATTTTTTAGTGTTTCAGTGTTTTAATGTTTTAGTGTTTTTAGTGTTTTAGTGTTTTTAGTGTTTCAGTGTTTTAATGTTTTTAGTGTTTCAGTGTTTCAGTGTTTTTAGTGTTTCAGTGTTTCAGTGTTTTAATGTTTTAGTGTTTCAGTGTTTGTAGTGTTTCAGTGTTTCAGTGTTTTAATGTTTCAGTGTTTCAGTGTTTTAATGTTTTAGTGTTTCAGTGTTTGTAGTGTTTCAGTGTTTCAGTGTTTTAATGTTTCAGTGTTTTAATGTTTTAGTGTTTCAGTGTTTTTAGTGTTTCAGTGTTTTAATGTTTTAGTGTTTCAGTGTTTTAATGTTTTAGTGTTTCAGTGTTTTTAGTGTTTCAGTGTTTTAGTGTTTTAATGTTTTAGTGTTTCAGTGTTTTTAGTGTTTCAGTGTTTCAGTGTTTTAATGTTTTAGTGTTTCAGTGTTTCAGTGTTTTAATGTTTTAGTGTTTCAGTGTTTTAATGTTTTAGTGTTTCAGTGTTTTTAGTGTTTCAGTGTTTCAGTGTTTTAATGTTTTAGTGTTTCAGAGTTTTAATGTTTCAGTGTTTCAATGTTTTAATGTTTTAGTGTTTCAGAGTTTTAATGTTTTAGTATTTCAGTGTTTTAATGTTTTAGTGTTTCAGTGTTTTTAGTGTTTCAGTGTTTCAGTGTTTTAATGTTTTAGTGTTTCAGTGTTTTTAGTGTTTCAGTGTTTTAATGTTTTAGTGTTTTAGAGTTTTAATGTTTTAGTGTTTCAGAGGTTTAATGTTTTAGTGTTTCAGTGTTTTAATGTTTTAGTGTTTCAGAGTTTTAATGTTTCAGTGTTTCAATGTTTTAATGTTTTAGTGTTTCAGAGTTTTAATGTTTTAGTATTTCAGTGTTTTAATGTTTTAGTGTTTCAGTGTTTTTAGTGTTTCAGTGTTTCAGTGTTTTAATGTTTTAGTGTTTCAGTGTTTTTAGTGTTTCAGTGTTTCAGTGTTTTAATGTTTTAGTGTTTTAGAGTTTTAATGTTTTAGTGTTTCAGAGGTTTAATGTTTTAGTGTTTCAGTGTTTTAATGTTTTAGTGTTTCAGTGTTTTTAGTGTTTCAGTGTTTCAGTGTTTTAATGTTTTAGTGTTTTAGAGTTTTAATGTTTTAGTGTTTCAGAGGTTTAATGTTTTAGTGTTTCAGAGTTTTAATGTTTTAGTGTTTCAGAGTTTTAATGTTTCAGTGTTTCAGTGTTTTAATGTTTTAGTGTTTCAGTGTTTTAATGTTTTAGTGTTTCAGTGTTTTTAGTGTTTTTAGTGTTTCAGTGTTTTAATGTTTTAGTGTTGTAGTATTTTACTTTTTTAGTGTTTCAGTGTTTTAATGTTTTAGTGTTTTTAGTGTTTTAGTGTTTCAGTGTTTCAGTGTTTTTAGTGTTTTTAGTGTTTCAGTGTTTTAATGTTTTAGTGTTTCAGAGATTTAATGTTTTAGTGTTTCAGTGTTTCAGTGTTTTAATGTTTTAGTGTTGTATTATTTTAATTTTTTAGTGTTTCAGTGTTTTAATGTTTTAGTGTTTTTAGTGTTTTAGTGTTTCAGTGTTTCAGTGTTTTAATGTTTTTAGTGTTTCAGTGTTTCAGTGTTTTTAGTGTTTCAGTGTTTTAATGTTTTAGTGTTGTAGTATTTTACTTTTTTAGTGTTTCAGTGTTTTAATGTTTTAGTGTTTTTAGTGTTTTAGTGTTTCAGTGTTTCAGTGTTTTTAGTGTTTTTAGTGTTTCAGTGTTTTAATGTTTTAGTGTTTCAGAGTTTTAATGTTTTAGTGTTTCAGTGTTTCAGTGTTTTAATGTTTTAGTGTTGTATTATTTTAATTTTTTAGTGTTTCAGTGTTTTAATGTTTTAGTGTTTTTAGTGTTTTAGTGTTTTTAGTGTTTCAGTGTTTTAATGTTTTTAGTGTTTCAGTGTTTCAGTGTTTTTAGTGTTTCTGTGTTTCAGTGTTTTTAGTGTTTTAGTGTTTCAGTGTTTTAATGTTTTAGTGTTTCAGAGTTTTAATGTTTTAGTGTTTCAGTGTTTTAATGTTTTAGTGTTTCAGTGTTTTTAGTGTTTCAGTGTTTCAGTGTTTTAATGTTTTAGTGTTTCAGAGTTTTAATGTTTCAGTGTTTCAGTGTTTTAATATTTTAGTGTTTCGGTGTTTTAATGTTTTAGTGTTTCAGTGTTTTTAGTGTTTCAGTGTTTCAGTGTTTTAATGTTTTAGTGTTTTTAGTGTTTTAGTGTTTCAGTGTTTCAGTGTTTTTAGTGTTTTTAGCGTTTCAGTGTTTTAGTGTTTTTAGTGTTTCAGTGTTTCAGTGTTTTTAGTGTTTCTGTGTTTCAGTGTTTTTACTTTTTTAGTGTTTCAGTGTTTTAATGTTTTAGTGTTTTTAGTGTTTTAGTGTTTCAGTGTTTCAGTGTTTTTAGTGTTTTTAGTGTTTCAGTGTTTTAATGTTTTAGTGTTTCAGAGTTTTAATGTTTTAGTGTTTCAGTGTTTTAATGTTTTAGTGTTGTATTATTTTAATTTTTTAGTGTTTCAGTGTTTTAATGTTTTAGTGTTTTTAGTGTTTTAGTGTTTCAGTGTTTCAGTGTTTTTAGTGTTTTTAGTGTTTCAGTGTTTTAATGTTTTAGTGTTTCAGAGATTTAATGTTTTAGTGTTTCAGTGTTTCAGTGTTTTAATGTTTTAGTGTTGTATTATTTTAATTTTTTAGTGTTTCAGTGTTTTAATGTTTTAGTGTTTTTAGTGTTTTAGTGTTTCAGTGTTTCAGTGTTTTAATGTTTTTAGTGTTTCAGTGTTTCAGTGTTTTTAGTGTTTCAGTGTTTTAATGTTTTAGTGTTGTAGTATTTTACTTTTTTAGTGTTTCAGTGTTTTAATGTTTTAGTGTTTTTAGTGTTTTAGTGTTTCAGTGTTTCAGTGTTTTTAGTGTTTTTAGTGTTTCAGTGTTTTAATGTTTTAGTGTTTCAGAGTTTTAATGTTTTAGTGTTTCAGTGTTTCAGTGTTTTAATGTTTTAGTGTTGTATTATTTTAATTTTTTAGTGTTTCAGTGTTTTAATGTTTTAGTGTTTTTAGTGTTTTAGTGTTTTTAGTGTTTCAGTGTTTTAATGTTTTTAGTGTTTCAGTGTTTCAGTGTTTTTAGTGTTTCTGTGTTTCAGTGTTTTTAGTGTTTTAGTGTTTCAGTGTTTTAATGTTTTAGTGTTTCAGAGTTTTAATGTTTTAGTGTTTCAGTGTTTTAATGTTTTAGTGTTTCAGTGTTTTTAGTGTTTCAGTGTTTCAGTGTTTTAATGTTTTAGTGTTTCAGAGTTTTAATGTTTCAGTGTTTCAGTGTTTTAATATTTTAGTGTTTCGGTGTTTTAATGTTTTAGTGTTTCAGTGTTTTTAGTGTTTCAGTGTTTCAGTGTTTTAATGTTTTAGTGTTTTTAGTGTTTTAGTGTTTCAGTGTTTCAGTGTTTTTAGTGTTTTTAGCGTTTCAGTGTTTTAGTGTTTTTAGTGTTTCAGTGTTTCAGTGTTTTTAGTGTTTCTGTGTTTCAGTGTTTTTACTTTTTTAGTGTTTCAGTGTTTTAATGTTTTAGTGTTTTTAGTGTTTTAGTGTTTCAGTGTTTCTGTGTTTTTAGTGTTTTTATGGTTTTCGTGTTTTTAGTGATTCAGTGTTTTAATGTTTTTAGTGTTTCAGTGTTTCAGTGTTTTTAGTGTTTCTGTGTTTCAGTGTTTTTAGTGTTTTAGTGTTTCAGTGTTTTAATGTTTTAGTGTTTCAGAGTTTTAATGTTTTAGTGTTTCAGTGTTTTAATGTTTTAGTGTTTCAGTGTTTTTAGTGTTTCAGTGTTTCAGTGTTTTAATGTTTTAGTGTTTCAGAGTTTTAATGTTTCAGTGTTTCAGTGTTTTAATATTTTAGTGTTTCGGTGTTTTAATGTTTTAGTGTTTCAGTGTTTTTAGTGTTTCAGTGTTTCAGTGTTTTAATGTTTTAGTGTTTCAGTGTTTCAGTGTTTTTAGTGTTTTAGTGTTTCAGTGTTTCAGTGTTTTTAGTGTTTTTAGCGTTTCAGTGTTTTAGTGTTTTTAGTGTTTCAGTGTTTCAGTGTTTTTAGTGTTTCTGTGTTTCAGTGTTCAGAGTTTTAATGTTTTGGTGTTTCAGTGTTTTAATGTTTTAGTGTTTTAGTATTTTAATTTTTTAGTGTTTCAGTGTTTTAGTGTTTTTAGTGTTTCAGTGTTTTAATGTTTTAATGTTTCAGTGTTTTAATGTTTTAGTGTTTCAGTGTTTTTAGTGTTTCAGTGTTTCAGTGTTTTAATGTTTTAGTGTTTCAGAGTTTTAATGTTTCAGTGTTTCAGAGTTTTAATGTTTTAGTGTTTCAGTGTTTTTAGTGTTTTCAGTGTTTCAGTGTTTTAATGTTTTAGTGTTTTTAGTGTTTCAGTGTTTCAGTGTTTTAATGTTTTAGTGTTTTAGTGTTTCAGTGTTTTAATGTTTCAGTGTTTTAGTGTTTCAGTGTTTTAATGTTTCAGTGTTTTAGTGTTTCAGTGTTTTAATGTTTTAGTGTTTTAGTGTTTCAGTGTTTTAATGTTTTAGTGTTTTTAGTGTTTCAGTGTTTCAGTGTTTCAGTGTTTTAATGTTTTAGTGTTTTAGTGTTTCAGTGTTTTAGTGTTTTCAGTGTTTCAGTGTTTCAGTGTTTTTAGTGTTTTTAGTGTTTCAGTGTTTTAGTATTTTTAGTGTTTCAGTGTTTCAGTGTTTCAGTGTTTTAATGTTTTAGTGTTTTAGTGTTTCAGTGTTTTAGTGTTTTCAGTGTTTCAGTGTTTCAGTGTTTTTAGTGTTTTTAGTGTTTTCAGTGTTTCAGTGTTTCAGTGTTTTTAGTGTTTTTAGTGTTTTCAGTGTTTCAGTGTTTCAGTGTTTTTAGTGTTTTTAGTGTTTCAGTGTTTCAGTGTTTTTAGTGTTTCAGTGTTTCAGTGTTTTTAGTGTTTCAGTGTTTCAGTGTTTTTAGTGTTTCAGTGTTTCAGTGTTTTTAGTGTTTTTAGTGTTTCAGTGTTTCAGTGTTTTAGTGTTTCAGTGTTTTTAGTGTTTTTAGTGTTTCAGTGTTTCAGTGTTTCAGTGTTTTTAGTGTTTTTAGTGTTTCAGTGTTTTTAGTGTTTCAGTGTTTCAGTGTTTTTAGTGTTTCAGTGTTTCAGTGTTTTTAGTGTTTTTAGTGTTTCAGTGTTTCAGTGTTTTAGTGTTTCAGTGTTTCAGTGTTTTTAGTGTTTTTAGTGTTTCAGTGTTTCAGTGTTTCAGTGTTTTTAGTGTTTTTAGTGTTTCAGTGTTTCAGTGTTTCAGTGTTTTTAGTGTTTTTAGTGTTTTCAGTGTTTCAGTGTTTCAGTGTTTTTAGTGTTTTTAGTGTTTCAGTGTTTCAGTGTTTTTAGTGTTTCAGTGTTTCAGTGTTTTTAGTGTTTTTAGTGTTTCAGTGTTTCAGTGTTTTCAGTGTTTTCAGTGTTTTTAGTGTTTTCAGTGTTTCAGTGTTTCAGTGTTTTTAGTGTTTTTAGTGTTTCAGTGTTTCAGTGTTTTTAGTGTTTTTAGTGTTTTCAGTGTTTCAGTGTTTCAGTGTTTCAGTGTTTTTAGTGTTTCTGTGTTTCAGTGTTCAGAGTTTTAATGTTTTGGTGTTTCAGTGTTTTAATGTTTTAGTGTTTTAGTATTTTAATTTTTTAGTGTTTCAGTGTTTTAATGTTTTAGTGTTTTAGTGTTTCAGTGTTTTAATGTTTTAGTGTTTTTAGTGTTTCAGTGTTTTAATGTTTTAATGTTTCAGTGTTTTAATGTTTTAGTGTTTCAGTGTTTTTAGTGTTTCAGTGTTTCAGTGTTTTAATGTTTTAGTGTTTCAGAGTTTTAATGTTTCAGTGTTTCAGAGTTTTAATGTTTTAGTGTTTCAGTGTTTTTAGTGTTTTCAGTGTTTCAGTGTTTTAATGTTTTAGTGTTTTTAGTGTTTCAGTGTTTCAGTGTTTTAATGTTTTAGTGTTTTAGTGTTTCAGTGTTTTAATGTTTCAGTGTTTTAGTGTTTCAGTGTTTTAATGTTTCAGTGTTTTAGTGTTTCAGTGTTTTAATGTTTTAGTGTTTTAGTGTTTCAGTGTTTTAATGTTTTAGTGTTTTTAGTGTTTCAGTGTTTCAGTGTTTCAGTGTTTTAATGTTTTAGTGTTTTAGTGTTTCAGTGTTTTAGTGTTTTCAGTGTTTCAGTGTTTTTAGTGTTTTTAGTGTTTTCAGTGTTTCAGTGTTTCAGTGTTTTTAGTATTTTTAGTGTTTCAGTGTTTCAGTGTTTCAGTGTTTTAATGTTTTAGTGTTTTAGTGTTTCAGTGTTTTAGTGTTTTCAGTGTTTCAGTGTTTTTAGTGTTTTTAGTGTTTTCAGTGTTTCAGTGTTTTTAGTGTTTCAGTGTTTCAGTGTTTTTAGTGTTTTTAGTGTTTCAGTGTTTCAGTGTTTTTAGTGTTTCAGTGTTTCAGTGTTTCAGTGTTTTTAGTGTTTCAGTGTTTCAGTGTTTCAGTGTTTTTAGTGTTTTTAGTGTTTCAGTGTTTCAGTGTTTTAGTGTTTCAGTGTTTTAGTGTTTCAGTGTTTTAGTGTTTTCAGTGTTTCAGTGTTTCAGTGTTTTTAGTGTTTTTAGTGTTTCAGTGTTTTAATGATGGGCATTTTTTCACCTGAATATCATCATAGATTAGACCCTGAGATGAAGACATGATGAAGCAGATAATGAGGCAAAGCTGGAGCTGCGATCCATTTTCAGTTAACCAGGCCCAGAGTTGGTGAAGATCTCTGTCTCTGTGTTCAGGTCTCATAGCTGAAACCTAAATCTGCAGTCAAATGAACAGGTGATCTCTCCTCTCCTGCTGAATGTGGAGATAAACCCAGACTGAAAGGAGAGTTTCTCCTCTCTGTGCTCTTTAGTCTTCCTACTGTGAATCGGTCTCTATCTACCCAAACAGTGAGTGAAAAACAGAAAGCATGAATCATCAGACTCCAGCGCTCTTGAGTGTGTTCAGGATCAATCAATAAATAGCTGAAAATGACAGCCTCTCAGCAGGATGATGGAGACAGAAAGACAGTTATCTGTACTCTGTTCAGGTCTGTGTGAGAGGGGAAAGGGCCGTTAACCACACTGGGGAGAGATTTATTTATTTATTTATTTATTTATTTATTTATTTATCTTTTTCTAAGCAGAGTTGAGGAGAACAACACCAGTCTCATGTCTGAATAAATACTGTCTAATCAGGTGAAATGATTGACTACAGTCAGAGACAGTCGTCTGTCTCTCTGTGGAGGAGAACATCCAGCATCATCTCTAACTGGCTAAACTGATTTAGTCATGACAGCATAGAAGTTTCAGAAGTGTAGCTGATACCAGAAAACCCTGCGCTGAAGATTGATGATAGAAGAGAGGAGCTGTTGACTGAACTACCTGGTGATGAGTTGAATCCGATGGTGGGAACGGCTTCTGGATTGACCAAAGGGGGAGTGAGGGAGAACTGGGAGCTCCTGGCAGAGCCTTCTGCCTGTGAGACTTTCAGTGGGCCTCAGGAGGACGAGGACAGATGGGGCTTAGACTGTGGATACTGTGGAGTGGAAGAAGGACTTTGAGGAACTCCTGAGTTTCCTCAGGAAGGTGGCTGCACTCAGCTTTATAGGGTGAACCTGAACATGCAGATGTGGACTGGACTAGTGCTGCACATTCAAACTGAAAGGAGACGGGGGAAGTGGTTCTGGCATCTGTTCAGGTTGCCTCCCTGTTAGGACGTCCCAGGCATGCCCAAGTGGAAGGAGACCCTACCCACACATTGCTAGAGGGATTTTATATCCCATCTGGCCTGGGACTACCTCACTATCCCCCAGGAGGATCTGAAAAACGTTGCTTCAGACAGGGATGTGTGGGGTTACCTGCTTAGCCTTCAGCCACTATGACCCCAGCCATGACCAGCTGACCAAGATAGGTGGATAGATTGATATATTAACTAACTCCACAAAGAACACATTTCCTGTTCCTCAGAACTGTCGATGACCACCAGAACAGCACTGAGGCCCACTGGTTCTTCTTTCAGAGAACAGCACTGAGGCCCACTGGTTCTTCTTTCAGAGAACAGCACTGAGGCCCACTGGTTCTTCTTTCAGAGAACAGCACTGAGGCCCACTGGTTCCTCATTCGGTTCCTCCCTGGCCCATGTGAGATGAGGACGCCTGGCCCTGGTGTTGTGGTCAGGTACCCTTGCAGGTCGACTGGGGCTCCTCTCTGAGTGGCATTTATCATCCAGTTCTGCAGGTCAGTGTTCACAATGAAGTGATCATCAGAATGGAATGTGGCCCAAGGAGGTCCACCTCTAAGCTCTGCTATGACTAGTCCAGTCTCTCTGTTGCAACCTGCTGTGACACTCTAAGCTCAGAGGCAGCTTCCCTCTGAGAACATCCTGTTTGAAGCCTTACAGCGGCCAGGAACTATTGATTGGTTGTCGGAGTCGTCTTGGTCTCGTAACGTCAAAATGTGAACAGCATGATGAAGTGGACTGTTAAATATAAATTGTCATTGAACCAGGATATTTAGTGGTCGATTCATGGATCAGACACTTGTCGTAATTTTTGTGGTTAATCAGATTTAAAGAGAACAGTATGTTATGCGATAAGTACCAAAACACTGGACAGCTGGACCTGTGCATTCAAAAGTTTAGAGAAGGTGCACTTTAAAAAATGTCATCCAAAACCCAGATGTCCCAGTGTAGTTTTCTATCAGGCTACCATGAGTTTGGATATATTGGAGAATACAAAAATCTCAGAGGATTGTTTGAGTATTCAGAGCAGTGGCTGCAGCTCTCTCTCTCTCTCTCCAACCATGAAAACACACTTTAACCACGGTGTGTGTGCCCATTCTGTGGATTTCAACCACTGGAATTTAACAGAATAAGGCCAAAATTTATAACTGCATCCACTTAGAACTGACATGATCAGACGTGATCCCTCTCTCGCCAGCTGGTTTCTAGACTCTGGCGCCGTATGGCGTTGCATGAGCTTGTCCAAATGAAGTAAATATATCGAGGGCTCTGTCAAAAAGACACCCAGCTGTTCTTTATAGAAGCATCATCACCAATAAAACAAGGTAAGGTCAGTTAAAAAACTAAACAATCATTCAAAACAAACAAACATGTATTTGAACATTTAAATACACGTTAGGATAGAGACCCTGATGGACCACATGACAGTACTGTAAATCAGTATTTGTCCCCTTCCTGATTAAATCAGTTTATAAATGAGTTTTTATTTATCAAAGGAAAAAACTATGTGAAGAACTTATCACCCCCTTATTAAAGCATTAATGAACCATAATTAACCACATTTTTTTAAATGCTAAGTGTAATTTTACACTCCACACCCAGGCCTGACTACTGCCAGACCTGCTGGATCCAGAAAACCTGTCTGACAAAGAGACGGAGGCTAGAAGACCTCAACACATCATGGCACCATCTACAGAAACTCAAGAACAATCAGTGACAGTCTGGAAGGTTACAGAGACATTACTAAGGCTTTAGAACCCAGTGAACCACAGTGAGCACCATTACCCACAAATAGAGAAAACTGTGAACAGTGGAGAACCTTCCCTACCAACATGACTCCAAGAGAACACGGATGACTCATCCAGGAGGTCCCAGAAGAACCCAGAACCACATCTAAAGACCTGCAGGCCTCACTGACTCAGATAAGGTCAGAGGTCATGATTCAACAATCAGAAAGAGACTGGGCAGCAATGGCATCATGGGAGAGTTGATAAAGCTGGAGTCCATATTCTGTGGACTGAGAGGATGGAAATTAAACTGGTGTAGAACTAACAGAAGATTCCATCAAGTAACATCAGACCAACAGTCAAACATGGGGGCAGAGTGAAGGTCTGGACCAGGACCTGGACCACCTGTCTTAACTGAAGGAACCGTGATGTCTTAAAAAAAAAAAAAAAAAAAAAAAAAAAAAAAAAGAAAAATGATTTGATATGTCATATTTTTACCTCTAGAAACTCATGAATTCAACTTTATCTCATAATTTCACCTGATTTTTACATTTCTCTCCTATTTTTACAGTTGATTTTAATCTGCCATTTCATTGTTTTTGACAAGTTATTAACCAGCTCATCCTCACAAGGCTTGACCTGAGGAGATAATGAAATAGTAATAGTAATAATAATAATGACAGGAATAATAATAATAATAATAATAACAATATTTATAATAATAATAATAATAGCAATAACAATAATAATAATAATAATAATAATAACAATATTTATAATAATAATAATAATAATAGCAATAATAATAATATTAATAATATTAATAATAATAATAATAGTAATAATAATAATCGCAATAATAATAATATTAATAGTAATAATAATAATAATAATAATAATAATAATAAAAATAATAATGATATAATAGTTATAATAATAATAATAATAATAATAATAATAATAATAATAATAGCAATAATTATAATAATATTAATAATAATATAATAGTAATAATAATTATAATAACAATAATAATAATAATAGTAATAATAATAGCAATAATAAAAATATTATTATTAATAATAATAATAATAATAATATAATAGTAATAATAATGATATTAATAATAATAACTATTATTATTATAATAATAGCAATAATAATAATAATATTAATAGTAATAATGATAATAATAATAATAATAATATTAATAATAATATAATAGTAATAATAATTATAATAACAATAATAATAATAATAGTAATAATAATAGCAATAATAAAAATATTATTATTAATAATAATAATAATAATAATAATAATACTAATAATAATAATAATATAATAGTAATAATAATGATATTAATAATAATAACTATTATTATTATAATAATAGCAATAATAATAATAATATTAATAGTAATAATAATAATAATAATACTAATTATATTAATAATAATAGTAATGAAATCATGACTGAATCTTTAAAACTGGGATCTTTTCCATTCAAAGGGAGGCGGTTTGTCTGCAAGGTCCTGGTTGTGGTTGTGGTTTAAAAACATTTAGACAGGATATTTACTGATTCTCACCATTTATTTAAACTCACACTCAAAGAGATCCTGAGTCTGCAGCTCCCTCTCTCCCTTCAGTGAGCAGCAGGCGGGTTATCGTCATCACTCTTTGTCTGTTAAACGTTTTTCTGAACATCAGCATGGTTGTTAGAATTTACCGCTGTTCTTTTAATGGAGGGACAAAGAGAGGATTGGTTGAGCTTTAATGGTCATTGACCCAAAGTTTATTAAAGATAAAGTTACAGATGTCACCAATATCACTCATCGGTGTGTCTCCAGCCAAAGCCAGCTCCCAGAGGAAACGCCCCAGAGCCCAGAGAAGTGTCCGCCTTTAACCCTCACAGGAGTCCTGTGAACCACCACACTTCCCAGTCCGCTGTGGCCTCCCTCGAGTATAACAGAGAGTGGTCTCACTAACGTTAACCTTAGCTGTTCTCCTCAATGTACACAAAAAAGAGCCACTCAGGTGTAACTCTAACCCCAGCAGAGGAAAACGACCATATATGGAAAATACAACGTGTTGTTTTGTCA
Organism: Cheilinus undulatus; assembly: GCF_018320785.1. NCBI lineage: Eukaryota > Metazoa > Chordata > Actinopteri > Labriformes > Labridae > Cheilinus > Cheilinus undulatus. Next base: position 51,094,521 of record NC_054875.1, read on the forward strand.
GCGTGCAGCCAGCTGACCTAAACCTTCACTGTCTCTTACAGTGCATTTGTGTTAGCCTTAGTAATATTTTACATTATATCAGAATAAAATAAGGCCACTTCTTCACTGCAAGGCCATGCATCACAGAAAGTCATTCAATTTTGGATTATTTTTACATTTTCTAATTTTGCCCTTTAATGAAAAGGCAACTCTGTCATCAATATAAAGCTTCAGCTGTATGAATCCTGTTAACAGGATGACTGTAAAAACGTCTCTGATGGACAATAAATGACAAAACATGAAAAAGAGCTTCATCATGACTTTATAGATGCAGGTAAATAAAAATGTGAGGTGCTTAAAAAGTCTGGGAGAAGGCCTCAGGACCCCCCTTTCCTGGTGGTGTGAACTATAAAACTACAAATATTAAAATAATTCCCACACGGACTGAAAGGACGGGGTCAGGAACTTATCGCTCAGACATCACTGCGGACATTTTTGTCCTTTGGGTAAATCTTTCCTCTTTCTCTCTCACCGTCCTGGCTGTTTGTCCAGTTTTGGAACAAAGCTCCTTCCTTGGCACATTTTCAAATTCAAATTTAAATGTCTGTAAAAGGTCAGGGGTCACCAATTCACTACCCTTCAACACCATTAAGGGCAAAGATCTCCACTTCCAAAAAAATGCTATAAAAACTTCACAGATTCATATTTTTCTGATTTTTTGGGTCAAATCTTTTGATCAAAACAATCAAATAATGAATAATGTTCAGGGTTTTAACCCTTTAAATGCCAATCTGGTTACAAGATGCTCATATTTTTCCTAGAAAAATAAAAAACAAAGAAATTATTTTCTAGAACACTAATGTTTGGGGGTGTCCTGAGTATGTCAAACATTAGCCAAAGTATTGACTTTGGTGCATTTTTAGTTTATGTGTAGCACCTGATTTAAAATGTTCTACCCTTTATCATCATTAAGAACAAAAACGTCCCATTGACTCCCATTCAAACCACATTTTTTGACCTTTAAGTAATCAAATTGGCATTTGAAGGGTTAAAATCCTCAAAATGATTGACTGTTTGGTAGTTTTGAGCACAGCTGAAGTTGTTTAAGAGGTTTATTTAATAAAAGCAGAAACAAATATGAGTCTGTTCAGGTTTTACGGCAGTTTTTTGGAGCGGCCTTTTTTGTCCTTAATGGCTTTAGAGGGGAGTGAATGAAAAAGATGCCTGAGGGTTAAAAGTCGGCCTCAAACTGAGATTATTTTCAAAGCTGAAGAAATGCTCAACTATTTCTCACAAATCCACAGCATGGACTTATCACAGCCCATATCATTCCAGTTTGCCTCTGTAGCGTGGTCGTTCATGATATGAACACAGTCCTCCTCTCCATGTTGGGGGTTTGGTCCGTTACTGTCAGGCTGCCCACTCCCCCAGTATCTGAAAGAGGTTAACAAGGGTGAATGTCACAGGTCTGATCGCTGTCCTTAAACAGTAACCGCCTCCTTCATCTGCAGTTGACCAACCAGGTTCTGCATTGAGTGCAAGCTGGTCTTAAAACTGAACATTTGCTTTGATTTGGGCTGAGTTAAAGAAAAATAATCACGACTGAGAATCATTATTCATGAACCTGAACTCAAGACATAAAACACATGACTGTATGCCTTACTTCACCGTCAGGCTGGTGCCATCCGTCCATCTCCAGGTGTCTTCAACGTCTCTGTCAGTCAAACCAATCCAAGCCCAGCCCCCGAGGGTGTTAGTCAGAAACTCCTGTTGAAAGTAGAGAGCCTTTATTCTGCGTGTAATGCTCAGGTCATCTGGTGGAATTAATGGATGCCGTACAGTAACGATACCTGTCTTTACACATAAATACCAGCAGGTAACAGTCCAGTGGTAGACTCTAGCTAAGCATCAGCCCTGACTGAATAAAGGTGTAGAGATCTGAGATCAGCTTTCCCTCTGCTGGAGAAAGGCCAGAGCTGGAGTTGAACCGTTAACAGCTGACTATAGCTGGGCTTTCCTCCAGACCTGTAACAGGCTGGTGGTCCTCTGTGACCAGGAGAAGCAGGTGAACAGGTGTTTATATGAACTATGACTGGGATGACACAGTACCTGTTCCTGTGAACTTTGGATAACCACAAGATCTGCGTCTCTGTGTCTGCAGTCCTGCCTGCTTCTGTCCCACGAGGTTTTACTCTCTGAGAAGAAGTAGCAGGAACATTCGAACATCTTCCATCCTGCAGGGCAAGTTTTCCCTGTAAGACATGATGAACAAACACTAACAGAGAGCAACAACAACAACTGTGAACAGATGAGTCTAAGAACCTCCCTGGTTAGCCTGTTTGGTGCTACAGTCTAACAGAAGTTTAGAGGTTTATCCAGGTCCTGGCTCCTCACTGGCCAGTTTAATAACAAGCTTTCATTTTAAAGAATAAACTCATTCATGAAAAATGGCTAACACTGAATCCCACTGGTTCACTCGCCCAGGCTGGAACTGGACTTTGATAAAAGCAGATCAAAGTTTTAACCTCCCATTAAAGCCACTAAGGACAAAAACACCCACTTCCAAAAAACTGCTCTAAAACTGAACAGATTCATCGTTTTTTCTGCTTTTTTTTGCAAAATTCTCTAAAACAACTTCAGCTGTGCTCAAAACTACCAAACATTCAACTATTTTCAATCATGCGCTCATACAAACACCATCTTAAAATAGCCTGATGAGCTCAGTAACACAAGCACATAAACTACTGAAATGACAGGCCTATAAAGGGAAATGGCTGATTTTTGTGATGAACAGTAAAAATGACTAATTGGACTATTTTTCTCAAAAATGAAACCACAACATTACAGAATGCATGGTTATATCATGCAGTAGCTATGAGATCAAAAAATGTGGTTTGAATGGGAGTCAATGGGACGTTTTTGTCCTCGGTGACTCTAAAGGGTAGTCAATTTTAAATCAGATGCTACACAAAAACTAAAAATGCACCAGGGTCAATATTTTTGCGAATCATGGACGTGCCCACACTGGATTTAGAAATAACGCCCCAGCCATCAAACATTTGCTTTGAGGAAGATTTCACATTTTTTTAACTTTTCTTCATAAAACAACATTGACATTAAATAATCAAACTGGCATTTAAAGGGTTAAAATCCTCAAAATGAATGTTTGAATGTTTGTTCAAGAGAATTATGCAAAAAAAGCAGAAAAAAAAGAATCTGTGAAGTTTTTATAGCGGTGGTTTGGACGTGGACGTTTGGTGCTTTAAAGGGGCGTAACTGAAAGGGTTAAAATAACCCAAAGATTAGATCGCTTCGTTAAGAAGAAAACGTAAAAGGCAACCTTCACAAATGCAGGAGGAGACTGACAGTAACGGTTTAGAGAAGTGGGAGTGGTCAACAATAGCGCCATGTCAGTGGTGACATGGTTTGTGGTCTATTTTCACAGACAGCTGTGTGCAGAAACCCCCCCACAGGAAACCCACTCTGGTCAGACAGACTCTGCAGCCTCTCCAGATCTTTGCTGGTGCTGGTGAGGCTGACGTTCAGACGGTCCCTCTGCTCAGTCATCCAGGTCAGACTGGCTTCCATGGCGTGAAGCTGGCGAGTTGAATCTCTGTCTGAAATCATTCAAAGAATAATGTTTCTTTATCAGAAAAACTGTTTCAGTGTCTTTTTCATTCTGAATTGAGGACTTTTAAACAAAACTGTACTCCCAGAGGTGTTCATTCCCACAAGTCAACAGAGGCTAGAAACGCTCCGGCTGCGGTTTTCCCTGATTATGTCAAATGCTTCCTTGAAACAAAAACGGTGGTTATAAAGGGCCGTACGTTTGCCCAGCTTTGAATAAACCTAGCCATGCATGGGTTCAAAAAATAAATGAACTCTAACGGTCTAAAAAACTCAGTCACACATGGGTCTCAGTGTCTTTTACATAATTAGAATGACTTTATTCCAACACATCTAGTTTTTTGGCTTTCACAGGGAGTGAAGAGCTTTCTCTGGTTAGGAAAAGTTTCTTGTAAGAGTCAGTAACTGTAGCTGTAACGGCCATAACTAAAGGGTCTACGATCACACCGGCGTTATTTCATCATGCGCTACTTTTTTCACATGACAGCATGAAAACAAAGGCACATGTTTCACCACAGTCATGTGGAAAGAATGTTTTTAAGCTTTCTATCAGTTTTGGTTTAAAGTCAAGAGTAAAAGAGGAAATATGATCATTTTAATTTGACATAAACATTTCTGTTACACACGGGGGGCCATGGCTGGCACTGGTAGTCTTTCATCATTTCAGCATATTATCATTTATTTTGTAAAATCAAGATATATAGTTTTAAATAACAATTTTATTTATTTGATTTTTATTTAACCTTTATTTAACCAGGAGAAAACCTCACTGACATTTAAAATCTCTTTTTCAAGAGTGTCCTGACCTTTTTTGTGGGGTGTTTTTGAGGCCCTATTTCTAATACAGTCAACTAAACTAAAATGTGTCTATAGGTTTGTTTTATAATGTTGAGGTAGTGCCAAAAATGATCCTACCTGAGTGGTTTATTTTGTCAAAAGAAAATGAACAAAATGGTGAAATAGCCAGTGGGCCTCTAAGGGTTGATGATTTTAAAAAGAAACGCGTTACACCACCAAAGAAAGAAACGGAGTGACTGCAGGACTCCCAACACCGGCCAAGACGAGCTTCAGCGTGGCTCTCTGCTCCGGGTTTAACAGAAATGTCGGCCGTTTTCCTGCAGCGACATCTGAGCAAAGCGGAGCTCTCTGCCCTCGTTTAATAAAGACACGTCCTTCAGTTCTGACAAACCGCCACTGTGGCTGAGTCCGAGCTAATCGCTCCACTAGCAGGCCTAACCCTGTGGTACGGCTCTGGGAGGAGAGTCACTCACTCTGAAAACTTTTTACAATTCAACAAAGACAAAACAGAAACTCTCTTATTTGGTCCCAAAACTCAGAGACATAAAATCACTGCTCATCTCAGTTCAGTTTCCTTCAAACACAATACAGAAGCAAAGACTGTTACCATGGGCAGAGATCGAAACTTCAAAAGTCACATAAATCAGATCAAAATCAGCATTTTATCATCTAAAAACAGCTCAGAAATAAGGAACCTTCTGTCTGATGTAGAAAATGAGTTCATTCATTTATTACAAGCAGGTCAGACTACAGCGGTTTATTCACCGGCCTTCATAAATCTTCTGTTCAGAGACTACAGCTCATTCAAAATGCTGCTGCAACAGTTCTAACCAGAACCAAAGAATACCAACGTATTACACCAGTCCTCAAATCTCTCACTGGCTCCCAGTCCAAACTAGGATCGATTTTAAGATTTTGTTGGTGGTTTATAAAGCGTTGAACGTCCTGGAGCCTCAGTACATTAAAGACATGATAATAATCTACGCTCCAGCCAGAACCCTCTGGTCTGCAGGCGGCGGTCCTCTGACCATTCAGGCGGCGGTCCTCTGACCATTCAGGCGGCGGTCCTCTGACCATTCAGGCGGCGGTCCTCTGACCATTCAGGCGGCGGTCCTCTGACCACTCAGGCGGCGGTCCTCTGACCATTCAGGCGGCGGTCCTCTGACCATTCAGGCGGCGGTCCTCTGACCATTCAGGCGGCGGTCCTCTGACCATTCAGGCGGCGGTCCTCTGACCACTCAGGCGGCGGTCCTCTGACCATTCAGGCGGCGGTCCTCTGACCATTCAGGCGGCGGTCCTCTGACCATTCAGGCGGCGGTCCTCTGACCACTCAGGCGGCGGTCCTCTGACCACTCAGGCGGCGGTCCTCTGACCATTCAGGTCTTCTGACCATTCCACACATTACCTCCAAAGCAGGGGAGGTTGCTTTTGGCTTCTTCCCCGAGTTAACGGACCTCCCTGGACCGCAGACCTGAGAGCTCCAACACTAAACACTTTTAAAAGCAAGCTGAAAACTTTGCTCTCAGCATCAGTTTATGGCTAAATCTTATTGCTTGATTTTCAGTGTGGTTGTGTGTGTGTGTGGGCGTGGCAGGGTGTGTGTATGTGTGTGTATTGTGTGGCTAATGTGTGATGGGTGTTGTGCTTATTTGACGTTCTGTCTTCATTTCTCTTCTGTACCTTCAATTTTGTTTTTAATTTGCCTGTTTGGAAGAACATTGTGATGCTTTGTGTATGAAACATGCTACAGAAGGAGATTTACTAATCAGTCAGACAGTCAGAAAGACAGTCAGAAAGACAGTCAGTCAGACAGTCAGTCAGTCAGTCAGACAGACAGTCAGTCAGACAGTCAGTCAGTCAGTCAGTCAGTCAGACAGTCAGTCAGTCAGACAGTCAGTCAGTCAGTCAGTCAGTCAGTCAGACAGTCAGTCAGACAGTCAGTCAGTCAGTCAGACAGTCAGAAAGACAGTCAGTCAGACAGTCAGTCAGTCAGTCAGTCAGTCAGTCAGACAGTCAGTCAGTCAGACAGTCAGAAAGACAGTCAGACAGACAGTCAGTCAGTCAGTCAGTCAGTCAGTCAGTCAGACAGTCAGTCAGTCAGACAGTCAGAAAGACAGTCAGACAGTCAGAAAGACAGTCAGTCAGACAGTCAGAAAGACAGTCAGACAGTCAGAAAGACAGTCAGTCAGACAGTCAGTCAGTCAGTCAGACAGTCAGTCAGTCAGTCAGTCAGTCAGACAGACAGTCAGTCAGACAGTCAGAAAGACAGTCAGAAAGACAGTCAGTCAGACAGTCAGACAGTCAGTCAGACAGTCAGAAAGACAGTCAGTCAGTCAGACAGTCAGTCAGACAGTCAGAAAGACAGTCAGAAAGACAGTCAGTCAGACAGTCAGTCAGTCAGTCAGTCAGTCAGACAGTCAGTCAGACAGTCAGTCAGTCAGTCAGTCAGTCAGACAGACAGTCAGTCAGACAGTCAGAAAGACAGTCAGAAAGACAGTCAGTCAGACAGTCAGACAGTCAGTCAGACAGTCAGAAAGACAGTCAGTCAGTCAGACAGTCAGTCAGACAGTCAGTCAGACAGTCAGAAAGACAGTCAGAAAGACAGTCAGTCAGTCAGTCAGACAGTCAGTCAGTCAGTCAGTCAGTCAGACAGACAGTCAGTCAGACAGTCAGAAAGACAGTCAGAAAGACAGTCAGTCAGACAGTCAGTCAGTCAGTCAGTCAGTCAGTCAGTCAGACAGTCAGTCAGACAGTCAGTCAGTCAGTCAGTCAGTCAGTCAGACAGACAGTCAGTCAGACAGTCAGAAAGACAGTCAGAAAGACAGTCAGTCAGACAGTCAGTCAGTCAGTCAGACAGTCAGTCAGTCAGTCAGTCAGTCAGTCAGTCAGTCAGACAGTCAGTCAGTCAGTCAGTCAGTCAGACAGTCAGTCAGTCAGTCAGTCAGAAAGACAGTCAGTCAGACAGTCAGTCAGACAGTCAGTCAGTCAGTCAGACAGCCAGACAGTCAGACAGTCAGACAGTCAGTCAGTCAGACAGTCAGACAGTCAGAAAGACAGTCAGTCAGTCAGACAGTCAGTCAGACAGTCAGAAAGACAGTCAGTCAGACAGTCAGTCAGTCAGTCAGTCAGACAGTCAGTCAGACAGTCAGAAAGACAGTCAGACAGTCAGACAGTCAGACAGTCAGTCAGACAGTCAGAAAGACAGTCAGTCAGTCAGACAGTCAGTCAGACAGTCAGTCAGACAGTCAGAAAGACAGTCAGAAAGACAGTCAGTCAGTCAGACAGACAGTCAGTCAGACAGTCAGAAAGACAGTCAGAAAGACAGTCAGTCAGACAGTCAGTCAGTCAGTCAGACAGTCAGTCAGTCAGTCAGTCAGTCAGTCAGTCAGTCAGACAGTCAGTCAGTCAGTCAGTCAGTCAGACAGTCAGTCAGTCAGTCAGTCAGAAAGACAGTCAGTCAGACAGTCAGTCAGACAGTCAGTCAGTCAGTCAGACAGTCAGACAGTCAGACAGTCAGACAGTCAGTCAGTCAGACAGTCAGACAGTCAGAAAGACAGTCAGTCAGTCAGACAGTCAGTCAGACAGTCAGAAAGACAGTCAGTCAGACAGTCAGTCAGTCAGTCAGTCAGACAGTCAGTCAGACAGTCAGAAAGACAGTCAGTCAGTCAGACAGTCAGTCAGACAGTCAGAAAGACAGTCAGAAAGACAGTCAGTCAGTCAGTCAGTCAGTCAGTCAGACAGTCAGTCAGACAGTCAGTCAGTCAGTCAATCAGTCAGACAGACAGTCAGTCAGACAGTCAGTCAGTCAGTCAGTCAGTCAGTCAGACAGTCAGTCAGTCAGACAGTCAGTCAGACAGTCAGTCAGTCAGACAGTCAGACAGTCAGAAAGACAGTCAGTCAGACAGTCAGTCAGTCAGTCAGACAGTCAGTCAGACAGTCAGAAAGACAGTCAGTCAGTCAGACAGTCAGTCAGACAGTCAGTCAGACAGTCAGAAGGACAGTCAGTCAGTCGGTCGGTCGGTCGGTCGGTCGGTCGGTCGGTCAGTCAGTCAGTCAGACAGACAGTCAGACAGTCAGTCAGTCAGTCAGTCAGTCAGACAGTCAGTCAGTCAGTCAGACAGTCAGACAGTCAGTCAGTCAGTCAGTCAGTCAGACAGTCAGTCAGTCAGTCAGTCAGTCAGACAGTCAGTCAGTCAGTCAGTCAGAAAGACAGTCAGTCAGACAGTCAGTCAGTCAGTCAGTCAGTCAGACAGTCAGTCAGTCAGACAGTCAGAAAGACAGTCAGTCAGACAGTCAGACAGTCAGACAGTCAGACAGTCAGTCAGACAGTCAGAAAGACAGTCAGACAGTCAGAAAGACAGTCAGTCAGACAGTCAGTCAGTCAGTCAGACAGTCAGTCAGTCAGTCAGTCAGTCAGACAGACAGTCAGTCAGACAGTCAGAAAGACAGTCAGAAAGACAGTCAGTCAGACAGTCAGTCAGTCAGTCAGTCAGTCAGTCAGACAGACAGTCAGTCAGACAGTCAGAAAGACAGTCAGAAAGACAGTCAGTCAGACAGTCAGACAGTCAGTCAGACAGTCAGAAAGACAGTCAGTCAGTCAGACAGTCAGTCAGACAGTCAGTCAGTCAGTCAGACAGTCAGTCAGTCAGTCAGACAGACAGTCAGTCAGACAGTCAGAAAGACAGTCAGAAAGACAGTCAGTCAGTCAGACAGTCAGTCAGACAGTCAGTCAGACAGTCAGTCAGTCAGTCACTCAGTCAGTCAGACAGTCAGTCAGTCAGTCAGACAGTCAGTCAGTCAGTCAGTCAGTCAGTCAGACAGTCAGTCAGACAGTCAGTCAGTCAGTCAGTCAGTCAGACAGACAGTCAGTCAGACAGTCAGAAAGACAGTCAGAAAGACAGTCAGTCAGTCAGACAGTCAGTCAGACAGTCAGTCAGACAGTCAGTCAGACAGTCAGACAGTCAGAAAGACAGTCAGTCAGTCAGACAGTCAGTCAGACAGTCAGAAAGACAGTCAGTCAGACAGTCAGTCAGTCAGTCAGTCAGACAGTCAGTCAGACAGTCAGAAAGACAGTCAGTCAGACAGTCAGTCAGTCAGTCAGACAGTCAGTCAGACAGTCAGTCAGACAGTCAGTCAGACAGTCAGTCAGACAGTCAGTCAGTCAGTCAGTCAGTCAGTCAGACAGTCAGTCAGACAGTCAGTCAGTCAGTCAGACAGTCAGTCAGACAGTCAGTCAGACAGTCAGTCAGACAGTCAGTCAGTCAGTCACTCAGTCAGTCAGACAGTCAGTCAGTCAGTCAGACAGTCAGTCAGTCAGTCAGTCAGTCAGTCAGACAGTCAGTCAGACAGTCAGTCAGTCAGTCAGTCAGTCAGACAGACAGTCAGTCAGACAGTCAGAAAGACAGTCAGAAAGACAGTCAGTCAGTCAGACAGTCAGTCAGACAGTCAGTCAGACAGTCAGTCAGACAGTCAGAAAGACAGTCAGTCAGTCAGACAGTCAGTCAGACAGTCAGAAAGACAGTCAGTCAGACAGTCAGTCAGTCAGTCAGTCAGTCAGACAGTCAGTCAGACAGTCAGAAAGACAGTCAGTCAGACAGTCAGTCAGTCAGTCAGACAGTCAGTCAGACAGTCAGTCAGACAGTCAGTCAGTCAGTCAGTCAGACAGTCAGTCAGTCAGTCAGTCAGTCAGTCAGACAGTCAGTCAGACAGTCAGAAAGACAGTCAGTCAGTCAGTCAGTCAGTCAGTCAGTCAGTCAGTCAGACAGTCAGTCAGTCAGTCAGACAGTCAGTCAGACAGTCAGAAAGACAGTCAGTCAGTCAGTCAGTCAGTCAGTCAGTCAGTCAGACAGTCAGTCAGTCAGACAGTCAGTCAGACAGTCAGTCAGTCAGACAGTCAGACAGTCAGAAAGACAGTCAGTGAGACAGTCAGTCAGTCAGTCAGACAGTCAGTCAGACAGTCAGAAAGACAGTCAGTCAGTCAGACAGTCAGTCAGACAGTCAGTCAGACAGTCAGAAGGACAGTCAGTCAGTCGGTCGGTCGGTCGGTCGGTCAGTCGGTCGGTCGGTCAGTCAGTCAGTCAGACAGACAGTCAGACAGTCAGTCAGTCAGTCAGACAGTCAGTCAGTCAGTCAGTCAGTCAGTCAGTCAGACAGTCAGTCAGTCAGTCAGTCAGTCAGACAGTCAGTCAGTCAGTCAGTCAGAAAGACAGTCAGTCAGACAGTCAGTCAGACAGTCAGTCAGTCAGTCAGACAGTCAGACAGTCAGACAGTCAGTCAGACAGTCAGTCAGTCAGTCAGTCAGAAAGACAGTCAGTCAGACAGTCAGTCAGTCAGTCAGACAGTCAGTCAGTCAGACAGTCAGAAAGACAGTCAGTCAGACAGTCAGACAGTCAGAAAGACAGTCAGTCAGACAGTCAGACAGTCAGTCAGTCAGTCAGACAGTCAGTCAGTCAGTCAGAAAGACAGTCAGTCAGACAGTCAGTCAGTCAGTCAGAAAGACAGTCAGTCAGACAGTCAGACAGTCAGTCAGACAGTCAGTCAGTCAGACAGTCAGAAAGACAGTTAGTCAGTCAGTCAGAAAGACAGTCAGTCAGACAGTCGGTCAGTCAGTCAGTCAGTCAGTCAGTCAGTCAGACAGTCAGTCAGACAGACAGTCAGTCAGACAGTCAGAAAGACAGTCAGAAAGACAGTCAGTCAGTCAGACAGTCAGTCAGACAGTCAGTCAGACAGTCAGTCAGACAGTCAGACAGTCAGAAAGACAGTCAGTCAGTCAGACAGTCAGTCAGACAGTCAGAAAAACAGTCAGTCAGACAGTCAGTCAGTCAGTCAGTCAGACAGTCAGTCAGACAGTCAGAAAGACAGTCAGTCAGACAGTCAGTCAGTCAGTCAGACAGTCAGTCAGACAGTCAGTCAGACAGTCAGTCAGTCAGTCAGTCAGACAGTCAGTCAGTCAGTCAGTCAGTCAGTCAGACAGTCAGTCAGACAGTCAGTCAGTCAGTCAGACAGTCAGTCAGACAGTCAGAAAGACAGTCAGTCAGTCAGTCAGTCAGTCAGTCAGTCAGACAGTCAGTCAGTCAGTCAGACAGTCAGTCAGACAGTCAGAAAGACAGTCAGTCAGTCAGTCAGTCAGTCAGTCAGTCAGTCAGACAGTCAGTCAGTCAGACAGTCAGTCAGACAGTCAGTCAGTCAGACAGTCAGACAGTCAGAAAGACAGTCAGTGAGACAGTCAGTCAGTCAGTCAGACAGTCAGTCAGACAGTCAGAAAGACAGTCAGTCAGTCAGACAGTCAGTCAGACAGTCAGTCAGACAGTCAGAAGGACAGTCAGTCGGTCGGTCGGTCGGTCGGTCGGTCGGTCGGTCGGTCGGTCAGTCAGTCAGACAGTCAGTCAGTCAGTCAGTCAGTCAGTCAGACAGTCAGTCAGACAGTCAGTCAGTCAGTCAGACAGTCAGTCAGACAGTCAGAAAGACAGTCAGTCAGTCAGTCAGTCAGTCAGTCAGTCAGTCAGTCAGACAGTCAGTCAGTCAGTCAGACAGTCAGTCAGACAGTCAGAAAGACAGTCAGTCAGTCAGTCAGTCAGTCAGTCAGTCAGTCAGACAGTCAGTCAGTCAGACAGTCAGTCAGACAGTCAGTCAGTCAGACAGTCAGACAGTCAGAAAGACAGTCAGTGAGACAGTCAGTCAGTCAGTCAGACAGTCAGTCAGACAGTCAGAAAGACAGTCAGTCAGTCAGACAGTCAGTCAGTCAGTCAGACAGTCAGAAGGACAGTCAGTCAGTCGGTCGGTCGGTCGGTCGGTCGGTCGGTCGGTCGGTCAGTCAGTCAGTCAGTCAGACAGACAGTCAGACAGTCAGTCAGTCAGTCAGACAGTCAGTCAGTCAGTCAGTCAGTCAGTCAGTCAGACAGTCAGTCAGTCAGTCAGTCAGTCAGACAGTCAGTCAGTCAGTCAGTCAGAAAGACAGTCAGTCAGACAGTCAGTCAGACAGTCAGTCAGTCAGTCAGACAGTCAGACAGTCAGTCAGACAGTCAGTCAGTCAGTCAGTCAGAAAGACAGTCAGTCAGACAGTCAGTCAGTCAGTCAGTCAGTCAGTCAGACAGTCAGTCAGTCAGACAGTCAGAAAGACAGTCAGTCAGACAGTCAGACAGTCAGAAAGACAGTCAGTCAGACAGTCAGACAGTCAGTCAGTCAGTCAGACAGTCAGTCAGTCAGTCAGAAAGACAGTCAGTCAGACAGTCAGTCAGTCAGTCAGAAAGACAGTCAGTCAGACAGTCAGACAGTCAGTCAGACAGTCAGTCAGTCAGACAGTCAGAAAGACAGTTAGTCAGTCAGTCAGAAAGACAGTCAGTCAGACAGTCGGTCAGTCAGTCAGTCAGTCAGTCAGACAGTCAGTCAGACAGACAGTCAGTCAGACAGTCAGAAAGACAGTCAGAAAGACAGTCAGTCAGTCAGACAGTCAGTCAGACAGTCAGTCAGACAGTCAGTCAGACAGTCAGACAGTCAGAAAGACAGTCAGTCAGTCAGACAGTCAGTCAGACAGTCAGAAAAACAGTCAGTCAGACAGTCAGTCAGTCAGTCAGTCAGACAGTCAGTCAGACAGTCAGAAAGACAGTCAGTCAGACAGTCAGTCAGTCAGTCAGACAGTCAGTCAGACAGTCAGTCAGACAGTCAGTCAGTCAGTCAGTCAGACAGTCAGTCAGTCAGTCAGTCAGTCAGTCAGACAGTCAGTCAGACAGTCAGTCAGTCAGTCAGACAGTCAGTCAGACAGTCAGAAAGACAGTCAGTCAGTCAGTCAGTCAGTCAGTCAGTCAGTCAGTCAGACAGTCAGTCAGTCAGACAGTCAGTCAGACAGTCAGAAAGACAGTCAGTCAGTCAGTCAGTCAGTCAGTCAGTCAGTCAGACAGTCAGTCAGTCAGACAGTCAGTCAGACAGTCAGTCAGTCAGACAGTCAGACAGTCAGAAAGACAGTCAGTGAGACAGTCAGTCAGTCAGTCAGACAGTCAGTCAGACAGTCAGAAAGACAGTCAGTCAGTCAGACAGTCAGTCAGACAGTCAGTCAGACAGTCAGAAGGACAGTCAGTCAGTCGGTCGGTCGGTCGGTCGGTCGGTCGGTCGGTCGGTCAGTCAGTCAGTCAGACAGACAGTCAGACAGTCAGACAGTCAGTCAGTCAGTCAGACAGTCAGTCAGTCAGTCAGTCAGTCAGTCAGACAGTCAGTCAGTCAGTCAGTCAGTCAGACAGTCAGTCAGTCAGTCAGTCAGAAAGACAGTCAGTCAGACAGTCAGTCAGACAGTCAGTCAGTCAGTCAGACAGTCAGACAGTCAGACAGTCAGTCAGACAGTCAGTCAGTCAGTCAGTCAGAAAGACAGTCAGTCAGACAGTCAGTCAGTCAGTCAGTCAGTCAGTCAGACAGTCAGTCAGTCAGACAGTCAGAAAGACAGTCAGTCAGACAGTCAGACAGTCAGAAAGACAGTCAGTCAGACAGTCAGACAGTCAGTCAGAAAGACAGTCAGTCAGACAGTCAGACAGTCAGTCAGACAGTCAGTCAGTCAGACAGTCAGAAAGACAGTTAGTCAGTCAGTCAGAAAGACAGTCAGTCAGACAGTCGGTCAGTCAGTCAGTCAGTCAGTCAGTCAGTCAGACAGTCAGTCAGTCAGACAGTCAGTCAGTCAGTCAGACAGTCAGTCGGACAGTCAGTCAGACAGTCAGACAGACAGTCAGTCAGTCAGACAGTCAGTCAGACAGTCAGTCAGTCAGTCAGTCAGTCAGACAGTCAGTCAGACAGTCAGTCAGACAGTCAGTCAGACAGTCAGTCAGTCAGTCAGTCAGAAAGACAGTCAGTCAGTCAGTCAGTCAGACAGTCAGTCAGTCAGTCAGTCAGAAAGACAGTCAGTCAGACAGTCAGTCAGTCAGTCAGTCATTCAGTCAGTCAGTCAGAAAGACAGTCAGTCAGTCAGTCAGTCAGTCAGTCAGTCAGTCAGAAAGTCAGTCAGTCAGACAGTCAGTCAGACAGTCAGTCAGTCAGTCAGTCAGTCAGTGGTTCAGCTCCATTTCTGTCCTAAAACTCTGAAGTTTTTTTGTTTCCATTCTGTAGACTTTCACTGAAACATGACAGATTTAGGCCGACATAATTCCAACCACTAGGACTGAATATAACGAAGCGTTCTGTCTCTTTAACAGGGCTTCAGTAAGTAGAAAAGAGAAGTTTCATACAAGTGTTGAGATATATGAAAGGTTCTGTCTTTTTTTTAAGAGGTGAAAGAATCAAGCTATCAGCTTCTGTCCTTGCTTACATTTTGTCTAATTTTTAATAATAAATTTGTCATAACTCTGGATAATCTCTCTACAGTGCTTGTCTTTATACTGAGCAAGTATTGACATGGCAACCTGAAAATATAACTGACTTACAGAAAATGCTGAGGCTGATGATCCCAGCCAGCAGGAGAACACTGAGCAGTCCCAGAAAGACAGCAGCAGGTCTGTCAAATCTCCTTGGTGGGCTCTCAGGACCTGAACACAGACAGAACCATATGGGACGAGTTCCAACGCTGCAGGGTCATACATGTCAGCAACAGGGTTAGGGTTAGGGTTAGGGGATAAGGTTAGGGGTTAGGGTTAGGGTTAGGGGATAAGGTTAGGGGTTAGGGTTAGGGTTAGGGGATAAGGTTAGGGGTTAGGGGATGAGGTTAGGGGATAAGGTTAGGGGTTAGGGTTAGGGTTAGGGGATAAGGTTAGGGGTTAGGGTTAGGGTTAGGGGATAAGGTTAGGGGTTAGGGTTAGGGTTAGGGGATAAGGTTAGGGGTTAGGGGATGAGGTTAGGGTTAGAGTTAGTCCCAGTGAACTCTTACCTGTCTGGGTGGTCCGAGGTTTTTTATGAACACGCTCATCATATCTGACATTGACGTAGATTCCCTCCATCTCCATCTGTTTCCAGAGGTCCTGTCTGCAGCATGCATGAATGATGAAAAGTCCGTTTGGTCTGAGGTCATGCAGTTTGTTTGCAGTAAATGAGGAAGTAACAGGTCACAGAGGTGTTAAAAAGAAGTTTGACAAAGCTTTACCACAGGAACTCTGTTTTGAATTCTCATCATTACCGTGGAGTTAAAATTACACTCTGTTCTTTAGTGAGGCCTCGTCTACTCAGAAATAAAATATTTCAGCCTCACACAAACTAACTCTAAAGCCAATGTTATTCCTGCCTCATATATATTTTAACTGTATTGTAATGATCTAGTTTTGGCTGTGTTAGCGTTGTCATTTGGCCATGGTTCCTACAAAACTTTGAGTTTAAATTTGATGTAAACAAACCAGAAATGACTGTTTGCAATGATTTCTGAAACAGATGAGAGACTCTGAAGTGGAAACCTAATGAGGAGGGTTAGGGTTAGGGTCTCGTGTTTTTTTTTTTTTTTTTTTTAACTTGTTTGGGGGTCAGGGTTTGGTGCACGCAGCCACACAAAAAACTTGTCTGAGCCATTAAAAACAAAAGAAAACAACTGTAACAGTGTTTACCGGCAAGCTTGGACACGCGATGCTGATCAGTGTCTGCTGACCGCTCTTAAACCAGGAGAGAGACGATGTTCCTGTCCATGAACCTTTGAGTTTGTCTTCTTTAAGTCTATGATCCACACCCTCACATGTATGTGAGCATTTTATGAACCAAAGGCCAGTCCTGGATCCTCGTGATCCTGGGTCCTCAGGCCAAACATTTTCCAGAAACTGTTCATCATTTTTTTAAGACAATTCTTCATAGACAGATCCTCAGTCCTGAGACAAAAACCTGATCTAGACCGGACTCTGAGACAGTCTGCAGGAATAAAACAACATGACCAACTGGTCTCTCTTAGACCTGGTCTCCACTGACTCTGATGGTCTTAGAGTCTGCCTGGTCTCTCATAGACCTGGTCTCCACTGACTCTGATGGTCTTAGAGTCTGCCTGGTCTCTCTCAGACCTGGTCTCCACTGACTCTGATGGTATTAGAGTCTGCCTGGTCTCTCTCAGACCTGGTCTCCACTGACTCTGATGGTCTTAGAGTCTGCCTGGTCTCTCATAGACCTGGTCTCCACTGACACTGGCAGTTTATGAGTCTTCCTTTTCCACATCAGGCCATCTTTAAAAGACTCTGATTGTGGATCCATTAGACCTGTTCTGGACCAGGTTTCTAAGAGTCTCTGATCGTGGATCCATCAGACCTGATGGCGGACTAAGCCGGCCCACATGCTCTATTGAGTGTGCGTGTGTGGGGAGTCAATTAGCTGCTTACTGGCCATGTCTGGTGGGACTGGAGTATCACCATGGCAACAGCTTGAGACGAGGATCAGGATGGTAGAGGGAGTGGGGGGGGGGGGGGGGGGGGGGCACTCTGTCCTTCTCTTTCTTCTTCTGGCATCTCTGCAGAGGGGACACCAGATTACAGACCAGGATGTGGTCAAGATGAGAACAAAACCACCAGAATCAGTCCTCTCAGACTCTAGATGAACACATTTATCATCAGTTTATCTCAAAACTCTAAAAACTCTGAAAACTCTGAAAACTCTAAAAACTCTAAAAACTCTGAAAACTCTGAAAACTCTAAAAACTCTAAAAACTCTGAAAACTCCGAAAACTCTAAAAACTCTAAAAACTCTGAAAACTCTGAAAACTCTAAAAACTCTAAAAACTCTGAAAACTCCGAAAACTCTAAAAACTCTAAAAACTCTGAAAACTCTAAAAACTCGGAAAACTCTAAAAACTCTAAAAACTCCAAAACTCTAAAAACTCTAAAACTCTGAAAACTCTAAAAACTCTAAAAACTCTAAAACTCTGAAAACTTTAAAAACTCTGAAAACTCTAAAAACTCTAAAAACTCTGAAAACTCTAAAAACTCTAAAAAACTCTAAAAACTCTAAAAACTCTAAAACTCTAAAAACTCGAAAACTCTGAAAACTCTGAAAACTCTAAAAACTCTGAAAACTCTTAAAACTCTAAAACTCTAAAAACTCTAAAAACTCTGAAAACTCTAAAAACTCTAAAAAACTCTAAAAACTCTAAAACTCTAAAAACTCTAAAACTCTTTAAACTCTGAAAACTCTGAAAACTCTAAAAACTCTAAAAAACTCTAAAAACTCTAAAAACTCTAAAACTCTAAAAACTCTAAAACTCTGAAAACTCTAAAAACTCTAAAAACTCTGAAAACTCTTAAAACTCTTGAAACTCTAAAAACTGGAAGGTTGGGGGGAGATTTTCTTGGTACTCTTTGGGTCCCTTAGTACCAGCTGAGCATGGTTTGAACCCCACAGCCTCCCTGAGTACTGATGCTGACCATGTCCATCCCTGATGACCACTGTGGACCATCTTCTGATCTTCTGATGGATCCTCCAGCAGGATCATCCCCCATATCAAAGCAGGGATGATCTCAGACAGGCTTATTGAACATGACCATTAGTTTACCGAACTCCAGAGAACTTTATCTTTTTTAAATTTTATCAGATAAATATTTACAGATACTCATACAGACCACCTCCTGGCTCTGTTATACTGCCATCTAGAGTTCACAGCCAGTACTGCCTCATATACAAAGTTCAAGATGTTGTTTTCTAAGTTTTACAGTCATTGGAGGATCTGTGTTCTTTCAGCTGTGGTTATCAACGGTCCTCCAGCACCCAGCGTGGCTTCACCCTGTGGTTGTAACCCCCCCTGAGGGTGTGAGGGCCCTCACTGCTGCTTGTACTCTTATATCTGTTCATATCCTGAGATCCATTCAAAGTTTCAGAGATTTATAATTCACAGCTTACAGGTTGTAAAGTGTTAGTCCCAGTCCTGCTCGTCAGCCTCCTGATTTAAATCCTGATGCTACATCAGGAGGGCTAACAGGGAGGCTGAGCAGCTTTCTGACAGGATAAGTTCTGATTAATGTTCAGTTTTCTGATCCAAAAGCTGTTTTCCTTCATCTAAAACCAAAGTTCTCAGCCCTGCACACGTCTGCGACGTATTTTAGAAAACAGGAAACCATCCTATAGCCTACTCCAGGGATAAGACCTCAGTAAAACAAACCTGGAGAGACGAGGTCTCTAAAATCTCTTCATTCAAACTAACTCTGAGGTTTTTATGTTTTACAGTAATAGAGCCTTCAAGGAGAACTACATGGAGCTAAGAGCTGACAGCCGTGATGCTTACTGAAGTTTAAACTGGAGTTATGATTCTCCTCACCGCTGAATGAGTTCATAGACAGACGGAGGGAAGAGAAGAGGACCGGGGAGAAACACGACCATGGGGAGAGAGAGAGAGAGAGACAATGATGGAGAGAGAGAGAGAGAGGGAGAGAGGAAGACAGAGAGAGAGAGAGAGAACCGTGGAGAGAGAGAGGGAGAGAGAGAGACAATGATGGAGAGAGAGAGAGAGAGGGAGAGAGGAAGACAGAGAGAGAGAGAGAGAACCATGGAGAGAGAGAGGGAGAGAGAAACACAACCATGGAGAGAGAGAGAGAGAGAGAGAGAGAGAGACAATGATGGAGAGAGAGAGAGAGAGGGAGAGAGGAAGACAGAGAGAGAGAGAGAACCATGGAGAGAGAGAGGGAGAGAGAAACACAACCATGGAGAGAGAGAGAGAGAGACAATGATGGAGAGAGAGAGAGAGAGGGAGAGAGGAAGACAGAGAGAGAGAGAGAGAACCGTGGAGAGAGAGAGGGAGAGAGAGAGACAATGATGGAGAGAGAGAGAGAGAGGGAGAGAGGAAGACAGAGAGAGAGAGAACCATGGAGAGAGAGAGGGAGAGAGAAACACAACCATGGAGAGAGAGAGAGAGAGAGAGAGAGAGAGACAATGATGGAAAGAGAGAGAGAGAGGGAGAGAGGAAGACAGAGAGAGAGAGAGAGAACCGTGGAGAGAGAGAGGGAGAGAGAGAGACAATGATGGAGAGAGAGAGAGGGAGAGAGCCACACAGAGAGAGAGAGAGAGAACCATGGAGAGAGAGAGGGAGAGAGAAACACAACCATGGAGAGAGAGAGAGAGAGAGAGAGAGAGAGAGAGAGACAATGATGGAGAGAGAGAGAGAGAGGGAGAGAGGAAGACAGAGAGAGAGAGAGAACCATGGAGAGAGAGAGGGAGAGAGAAACACAACCATGGAGAGAGAGAGAGAGAGAGAGAGAGACATTGTTGGAGATATAGAGAGATAGGGAGAGAGGAAGACAGATAGAGAGAGAGAGAGAGTGAGAGAGAGAGAGAGAGAGACAATGATGGAGAGAGAGAGAGAGAGGGAGAGAGGAAGACAGAGAGAGAGAGAGAGAACCATGGAGAGAGAGAGGGAGAGAGAAACACAACCATGGAGAGAGAGAGAGAGAGAGAGAGAGAGAGAGAGAGACAATGATGGAGAGAGAGAGAGAGAGGGAGAGAGGAAGACAGAGAGAGAGAGAGAGAACCATGGAGAGAGAGAGGGAGAGAGAAACACAACCATGGAGAGAGAGAGAGAGAGAGAGAGAGAGAACCATGGAGAGAGAGAGAGAGAGGGAGAGAGGAAGACAGAGAGAGAGAGAGAGAACCGTGGAGAGAGAGAGGGAGAGAGAGAGACAATGATGGAGAGAGAGAGAGAGAGGGAGAGAGGAAGACAGAGAGAGAGAGAGAGAACCATGGAGAGAGAGAGGGAGAGAGAAACACAACCATGGAGAGAGAGAGAGAGAGAGAGAGAGACAATGATGGAGAGAGAGAGAGAGGGAGAGAGGAAGACAGAGAGAGAGAGAGAGAACCATGGAGAGAGAGAGGGAGAGAGAAACACAACCATGGAGAGAGAGAGAGAGAGAGAGAGAGACAATGATGGAGAGAGAGAGAGAGAGGGAGAGAGGAAGACAGAGAGAGAGAGAGAGAACCGTGGAGAGAGAGAGGGAGAGAGAGAGAGATGGAGAGAGAGAGAGAGGGAGAGAGGAAGACAGAGAGAGAGAGAGACAACCATCCATAGAGAGAGAGAGAGAGAGAGAGAACTATGGAGAGAGAGAGAGAGAGAGAGAGAGAGAGAGAGAGAGAGAGAGACACTGAGTGAGAGAGAGAGAGAGAGAGACAGAGAGAGAGAGAGAGAGAGAGAGAGAGAGAGAGAGAGAGAGAGAGAGAGAGAGAGAGAGAGAGAGAGAGAGAGAGAGAGAGAGAGAGAGAGAGAATGATGGAGAGAGAGAGAGAGACAGAGGAAGAGAGAGAGAGAGAGACAATGATGGAGAGAGAGAGAGAGGGAGAGAGGAAGAGAGAGAGAGAGAGAGAGAGAGAGAGAGAGAGAGAGAGAGAGAGAGAGAGAGAGAGAGAGAGAGAGAGAGAGAGAGAGAGAGAGAGAGAGAGAGAGAGAGAGAGAGAGAGAGAGAGAGAGAGAAAATGATGGAGAGAGAGAGAGAGAGAGAGAGAGAGAGAGAGGAAGAGAGAGAGAGAGAGAGAGACAATGATGGAGAGAGAGAGGAAGAGAGACAGAGAGTGAGAGAGAGAGAGAGAGGGGGAGAGAGAGCGTATGGGAAGTAGAGTTTTAGGAGGAACAAGTCAAACAGGAATCAAATCACATCTGACAACCTTGGATGAAACAGGACCTGCACTCAAATCAGGTCTTTGACATTCAAGAGGAGTCAGCTGGGCGGGGGGGGGGGGGCATATGTGGAGGTGAGGGGAAGGTGGTGAATCGGCTGGAAGACTTAAGGAACTAGAGGAGGATAGAAGGAAGGAGAGGAGGATACATAGAAGGAGAGGAGGATAGAGGGAAGGAGAGGAGGATTGAGGGAAGGAGATAAGGACATGAACATGTCCCTACCACATCTATGCTGCTTTACTGTCTCCTAATATTAAGTCGCTGATCTTCCTAAAAGGAAGCCTCTCAGCTCCAGAGACATTTTCATCCCAGACCAGAAGATTCCATGATGACTACCCTGCTTCATCGTCTCAGCTCGTTGCTAACTGTGGTTTTTATTTCCATTAGGATTTTTAAAGGTTTGTGTTTGCTTTAAAGCGGGATTTAGAGGACCAGGGACCACATGTGGCCCAGAGCCAACCCCCAAGTGGCCCAGACTGTGGTCATGCCTGAGATGCAGAGGGCGACCTGTTTCACAAGTTTTCATAAATTCCCACAGTACTCCAGACCATGAATGCAACACTTGGCACTGCGTTGTTTTGAAGTGTGGCTAGTGATGGTGACAGAAGTAGCCCCGAGAAACTGAGAGTAAAACATGTTCTTTTCTGTTTCTACTGTAGCTGCAGGTTCTTTTCTACTGTAGCTGCATGTTCTTTTCTACTGTAGCTACATGTTCTTTTCTACTGTAGCTGCATGTTCTTTTCTACTGTAGCTGCATGTTCTTTTCTACTGTAGCTACATGTTCTTTTCTACTGTAGCTGCATGTTCTTTTCTACTGTAGCTGCATGTTCTTTTCTACTGTAGCTACATGTTCTTTTCTACTGTAGCTACATGTTCTTTTCTACTGTAGCTGCATGTTCTTTTCTACTGTAGCTGCATGTTCGGCTCCAGTAGAAAAGAACTTGTAGCTAGACCATGTGCAGTTGCACTACAAAGATTATCTGAAGACGGAGCGATTTGTGCCGCAATGCATTTTGCAAGAGGATGACTACATGAAAGGAGAATGTGGAATTTGGAGGGAAGGGGTACTTCTCCCTTTCTCTCCAGCTGCTCAAGCAGGACACTGCACAGACCGCTGCATCCACAGACCTCTGCATCCACAGACCGCTGCATCCACAGACCTCTGCATCCACAGACCTCTGCATCCACAGACCTCTGCATCCACAGACTGCTGCATCCACAGACCTCTGCATCCACAGACCTCTGCATCCACAGACTGCTGCATCCACAGACCTCTGCATCCACAGACCTCTGCATCCACAGACCTCTGCATCCACAGACCGCTGCATCCACAGACCGCTGCATCCACAGACCTCTGCTTGCACTGACTGCTGCACATACAGGCTATGTGAAGTTTTACTGTCGTTAAATTTTAGAAGTTTTATAAAGTATCTTGAAAAAGTGAGCATAAACTGTGATACTATAAATGTATTTATAGTTAGTTCAAACCATGCTTTCATATGAGCTTTAATATTTGCTGCAGGATTGTTGAGTTATATACAAAGATGACTCTCAGATTCTTTTAAGACTTTTGCAGGATTCTATCTGATGATCTCCTCTATTTCCCTGCACATACACCCCCCCCCCCCCCCCCCCCCAAAAGCATGTCTGCAAGTTCTCTCAAAGAACAGACAAGGACGTGGTTGGACAGGTCATAAGAATATGTCCCACCACCGTCTGCTGTTACAGCTCAAGGACTTCATTCAAGGGTCTGACGAGTCTGGAAAGTACAGAAACTAATAGTTGTGATGGACCAACAACATCTCCAGAGAGAAGGACAAAATTACAGGAGAGTGCTTTTAGTCACTTCCACTTCTGAGGCAGAGAACTAAACACCACCTGGGAGAGCACCAAGGTGTCGGTACCACTTCAGTTTAGAGGCAGACTTTCTCCTGAGTTTGTCAGGAAACTTTTAAAGACAAACTAACATTCTTCTTAGTCTCAACTTCATGTTCTGTTTGACTCAAATGTGCTAACGTCCAGCTCCTGTAACCTGGTCCCCAGTCCTAGGACAGAGGCTGTTCTAAATAAATCACAGTAATCAGTGATGGTACACTAGGAGTCTCTTTGTCCGTCCTCTTTATTTTTCTATGAAATGAATTAAAAAACTGATGAGATTACATCTTAACGCTCCTACATGAGGAGAAAAAGAGAGCAGAGCTGATTCCAGACAGTCTGCATCATCAGGGGAAAGACTGTAATCCAGCTTAGGCCAGCAGATCAGGACCATGTCTGTGAGCTCACTGGATTTTGATGCAGGAAGGTGTGAAGTTAATGCGCTCAGGTATTCTGAGCACATTAACTTCTGATGAGAGAAATGTTCCTTTATAGAGAAAATCCTCCTGATCAGAGGTCTGCAGCTCTGACAGCTGACATTTAAAGACTTGTTTCCTGTAACGCTAACAAGCAAAGACGTGTAGCTTTTAGCGCCACGTCAGCGAAGAGCATCATTAGACGAGTGTTGGAGAGATGTCAGAGTTGGAGCTCACACAGGCCTGCTCTCTCTTTGTTCGACTGTTTTTCTGTTAATATAATTTCCCACTCAGCACTGAGTAACACCACCCACCGGCAGTAATCACACTGTAGATCTCGCCTTTGTTCTTCTACTACTCTACAGTGTTTCAGATGTAGAGCTTCTTTCTGACACGGCACGCTGTGAAACCTTCAGATTATCACGAGGAGAGCTGAAGGATCTGAGCTGACAGGAAGCAGAGGCAGGGACAGTCAGAGGCATGAGCAGCTGAAGCTCAGAACCGTCTAAATATCCTCATCTAGTGGTACCACTGATGTTTATGCTTACAGTAGACCCCAGAGAATATGAACAAGCAGTTATTTTATAGATTTTAACCCTCAGATTTCACTTTCATTTACTCCCCTTTAAAGCCATTCAGGACAAAAATGTCCACTTCCAAAAAACTTCGATTGATATCTTTCAATGCTTTTTTTCATGTGAACTAATGAAATGACAGGCTTTTAATGCACAGGCCTTTAAAGGGAAATGGCTGATTTTAGTGATGAACAGTAAAAATGACTAATTGGACTATTTTTCTCAAAAATGACACCATAACATTACAGAATGCATGATAGTACCATGCAATGGCTATGAGATAAAAAATGTGGTTTGAATGGGACGTTTTTGTCCTCAGTGACTCTAAAGGGTAGTAAATTTTAAATCAGATGCTACACAAAAACTAAAAATGCATCAGAGTCAATATTTTGGCTAATCATGGAAATGTCCACGCTGGATTTAGAAATAACGCCCCAGCCATCCAACATTTGGTTAAAGGAAGATTTCACATTTTTTCACTTTTTTCATAAAAACCACATTGACTTTAAGTAATCAAACTGGCATTTAAAGGGTTAAAATCCTCAAAATGATTGAATGTTTGGTAGTTTGAGCACAGCCGAAGTTGTTTGAGAGATTTATGCAAAAAAAATCAGAAAGAAATATGAATCTGTGAAGTTTTTACTTCATTTTTTTTTTTTTTTTTTTGGAAGTGGACGTTTTTGTCCTTAATGGCTTTAAAGGGTAGTAAATTTGTTTCAGCGTTCCCCCGACCTGTTAGAGTAATTGAAATTTGAATTCAAAATTTACCTAGAAAGAAACTTTGTTGCAAAAACTGGACCACATGAACTAACACAGCCAGAATGGTGAGCAGAGAAAGAGGAAACATTTGTCCTAAATGGACAAAAATGTCTCTGGTGATGCCTGAGGGTTAACCAGTGTGTGTGCATCGGTAGAGTGGTAGCCAGGTCTGCAAAGGATGCAAGAAGGCTGTGTATGCATTACTGAAGTACAGAGACATGCAGGCAGATTTACATGAGGTAGAGTGATACAGACCGTTCACACTAACTAGTGCAAATGTCTTTATGAGGGGAGGGTTATCACTGAGCTTTAGTACAGGATTCAGTCTACAGCAAAGCAGTAGAGACAGAGTAGCGTATTTGGCTAAAGGCCTTGTCAACTCACAGTAGTAGTTTCTGACTCTGAGACTGTTGCGAGGTCATCTGTTTTAGATTAAATAAATACAAAAATGGACTCAGTGTGCAAAGGCCTTCACTCTCCTGGACAGCTCTCTACAGAGTCTGACTCGTCTCAGTCTCCCTGTGTGAAGGCCGTCCTTAATTTCCCTCCTTCAGTGTCAGAAGAACAGCACTGCTGCTCTGATCAGACATGAGAGACTCTGAAAGGTTGTTCCTCCATTGTTGTGACCTGAGGAGAGGGAGGAGGAGGAAGAGTATGATGAAGGAGGAAGAGAACAGACAGGAAAGAAAGGGGAGAGAATCAGACGCCGTGTCCTGTGGACTAAAGAGGATTTGGAGCATCCAGCTGGTTCTCCTGGCTCAGGTCTAAAGCCTGCATCTCTGATGGTATGGGGTTGCATTAGTGCCTATGTGTGGGCAGCTCTAACATCTGAAGGGGAACTATCAATGCTGGACAGTAGAGAGAGCTTTTAGAGACACATGTGCTCCCATCCAGACAACGTCTCTGTCAGCAGGACCATGCTAAACCACAGACCACATCCACCACAACAGCATGGCTTCACAGGAGGAGAGTCTGGGTCCTGAACTGGTCTGCCTGCAGTCCAGACCTCTCACCAATAGAAAACATTTGGAGCAAAGAAGACCCAGGACTGTTGATCAGCTAGAATCCTCCATCAGTACAGCTGAAGAACATCACCAGCCATCTCTAAAAGCAGATTAATCAATCAGATCTCTGCTGTCCAGACCAGAGAGAGAGTAAAAACAGTTTCTAACCATCATCAGCTCAGGGCCAGACCAGAACCAGAACCAGTGAGATAACAGACTTCTGTTCTTGAATCTTGACCTCAGCTGTTAGTACTGATGGACCAATAACTCCAGCCTGCTTTAGAAGCAGACTCAGGTTCATCTGAGGTTTTAAAGACTGCCTGTGTTCTTCTACACGGCTCAACCTGCTGTCATGATCAAACATCTTACTGGTGAGTCCTAAACCTCTGCACAGAACATAATGTTCTCTTTACAGAGCAGTACAGTTATCCCCTAATGTTCTGCACAGCATTTGTCCTGACAGCATGCTGCTGCAATCAATCTCTGCAGCTCTACTGCTGATGATTCACAGAGAAGTTCATTACCTCACTGCAGCAGAGCAGAGCTGGGAGAAGAGCTCCAGTACTCTGAGGTATGAGTGATTACTGTCACTCTCATCTGGACACTGGTGGAACAACACACACTCAGCAACACACACTCAGCAACACACACTCAGCAACACACACTCATCTGGACACTAGTGGAACAACACACACTCATCTAGTGTAACAACAACACGGTCCATGGAACCTCCTCTCTCTCAGGAAGCATCTCTGCTCCTCTCACTGCCTCGTCTGCTCTGAGAAATCTTTTTCCAGTTTGGGAGTAGCCGGGGTTTTAATGCCTGAATGTAACAGAAACCACTCCATGTGTCCCGGCTGACTGGTTGAATTCTTGCTTTCTTCTTAAAAAGGAAACCTGGAGTCTTCTAGCAGCACACGTCTGAGCAGAAGAATGTAAAAGGAGAAAGCTCAGAAACCTGCAGCTGTCTGACAGCACTCCCCTATAATCATCAGGAGCTGCTCTCTAAGACTGCAGCCCTGAGCAGAGAGAGATAATGGCCAGCTCTGACTCTCGGCCTATCAGCAAAGGTCACGGCTGATTTTCAACGCCGGCCCGGTCCGTCTGCGGGTCTATGCATCATTCATGGGATAAAGGAGAGAGAGGAAGGTCAACACAAAGACTGAAGAAGAGCTGAGCTCCAAACAAACTGTCTGATGTCTGTCTCACTCCCTCTGTCCTCTGCCTATCAGGCTGCAGTTCTCTCAAGGCCAGAGATCAAGCCACGCCCCCAGGCCGATCCAGCACGCTCTTAGACCCTGAGAATCCGAGGCCAAAGTCAGACCAGCTCTACCAACGATAACACCAGCAGCAAGATGGACGCTAATGCCACAGTCTGCCATCACTTCCTGCTTCCTGCGCTTCGTCTGTGTCTCTGATTGGCTGCTATGACTATGACAGACAAAATGGTGGCTGTCCTACTGTGAGCAGTGTTTTAGCACCTCCTGGTGGTTGTTAAATTAAAACAGGAAGTAAGTTAATAAACAGGAAGTTGTTACACAGGGAGGCTGCCATTTTCTCTACATGCAGACTGAGGAGCAGGCGCTGTCTCATCTGCTGCCATCCTTTTGTTCTGGCTTGTGAAAACGTCGTCTGTCAGTTTTTACACTGTTATTTCATATTCTGATGATATTTGAAGACATTGTAAGGAAATGCTCGTTTAAATTGTTCAGACATGTTACTGTTGAAAATGTGGAACAAACCTGTTATAGATGACAGAATGCTGTGAGAGCAATATTTGAGTTCACTGCCATTTAAAAAGGAATTTGGTGAAGTGAGAGACATTTATATTAGTTTAAGGTTCATTTTGTATGAAGCAGTGAGCTAGTAAGCAACATTTTATTGAGGAACAAAACTAAGATCAATCCTGACTCTGCAGCTTTTATTGAACAGTTTGGCTTTCTGTTAATTTGTGTGGCCATGCAAACAGGACCGGCGCCCGTCACCGTCTGTGAGTTATCTATGAAACAGTCTGTCTGCTGTGTCAGGTTACTGATGAATTCTTGACTTTATAACCAGTAAAATGTCGACATTTTTCCTTTAAAAATGAAGGTAACCTTTGATATCTATTGTTTCAGAGTGTCCCTGATAGGCCGTGGTGATCAGAGCTGGGGGGGGGCTGATTACCCATCCATCAACATGAAGAACAGCAGGAGAGCCCATCCCTCAGTCTGACGGTGTGTTTTAGCGCTAGTTCAGTGTTCAGGTTGTTGACGTGAGTAAAACTAGAACACACCTGAACACACGTGCACACCGCTGTGATTCAGAGCGTGCTTCAGGATGTGATGGATAACCTCTCTGCTGATAAAGCTTATCTCAGAGACGGCAGGCTGGAGGCAGACAGGCTGGAGGTTAGGAGGAGAGGAGCATGCTGGTCAGTCAGAGATCACTGATTGGTCCCAGGATTTATTTCAACATGTCCAGCTCCTGCAGCAGGACTAAACGACATTCACAGCTTCACAGATTCACCCCTGTGTTTGCAGATTTAAAGCAAGCATCTGGGGAATCTTCATGAATGCATTCTCATTCTCGCTTGTGCCCACTGCTGCACTAATACTGATCTGTGGAACAGATTTATATGAGATAAGGAAGTATGTGACTCCAGAGGGATTTTTGAAACCATTTTAGAGGAAGAGGCTCCAATAATAAGAGAATTAAAAGCTTTGAAAGCCTTAAAACCTGTGATTATGTGATGGCTCAGGAGTTTAGGCTATATCTCTGCCTAAGGCCTTCTCCTCTCTCTAGACCGCTGCTGTCATCTGGAGCAGGACGCCGATTTCCTGTCAAACTGAGATGATGTTTGAGAGGAAATTGGAGTCAGAAATGTTCAGTAACAATCATTTCAGAAGCAGCAGCTTGCAGAAAAGAAAAAAAAGTCAGCTTTTATATCAACCCTGGAGGATGCAATCAACCCAGCAACTGCATCAAACATGTGGTCCACCGATCACAGGCCACAGGGACAAGGCTGCTGTAGGACAGCTACCAGGTCATTTTAGTCATAATAGTAATAAATATAAGAATAATAAAATACCATTATAATAATAATAATATTAATAATAATAGTATCTCTCCTCCTACCAGTCAGACTTCCTCCAGAATCAGCCCTTCAAGCTGAGAAGAGTGAGGTCAGGGAGGGGTTGATATGAGATGACTCAGCAGATCAATCCTGCTCAATCCTGTTCTATCCTGCTCAATCCTGCTCAGTCATGTTCAGTCCTGCTCAATCATGTTCAGTCCTGCTCAATCCTGCTCAATCCTGCTCAGTCCTGCTCAATCCTGTTCAATCCTGCTCAATTCTGCTCAGTCCTGCTCAATCCTGCTCAATCCTGCTCAGTCCTGCTCAATCCTGTTCAATCCTGTTCAATCCTGCTCAGTCCTGCTCAGTCCTGTTCAATCCTGCTCAGACCTGCTCAATCCTGCTCAGTCCTGCTCAGTCTGCTCAATCCTGTTCAATCCTGCTCAATTCTGCTCAGTCCTGCTCAATCCTGCTCAGTCCTGCTCAATCCTGTTCAATCCTGTTCAATCCTGCTCAATCCTGCTCAGTCCTGTTCAATCCTGTTCAATCCTGCTCAGTCCTGGTCAATCCTGCTCAATCCTGCTCAGCCCTGCTCAATCCTGTTCAATCCTGCTCAGACCTGCTCAGTCTTGCTCAGTTCTGCTCAGTCCTGTTCAATCCTGCTCAGACCTGTTCAATCCTGCTAGGTCCTGCTCAGTCTGCTCATTCCTGTTCAATCCTGCTCAGACCTGCTCAATCTTGCTCAGTCCTGCTCAGTCTGCTCAATCCTGTTCAATCCTGCTCAATCCTGTTCAATCCTGCTCAATCCTGCTCAGACCTGCTCAGTCCTGCTCAGTCCTGTTCAATCCTGTTCAATCCTGCTCAGACCTGCTCAATCCTGTTCAATCCTGCTCAATCCTGTTCAATCCTGCTCAATCCTGTTCAATCCTGCTCAGTCCTGCTCAGTCCTGCTCAGTTCTGCTCAGTCCTGTTCAATCCTGCTCAGACCTGCTCAATCCTGTTCAATCCTGCTCAGTCCTGCTCAATCCTGCTCAATCCTGCTCAGACCTGCTCAATCCTGTTCAATCCTGCTCAGACCTGCTCAATCCTGTTCAATCCTGCCCAATCCTGTTCAATCCTGCTCAATCCTGCCCAATCCTGCTCAGTCCTGCTCAATCCTGTTCAATCCTGCTCAGACCTGCTCAATCCTGTTCAATCCTGCTCAGTCCTGCTCAGTCCTGTTCAATCCTGCTCAGACCTGCTCAATCCTGTTCAATCCTGCTCAGTCCTGCTCAATCCTGTTCAATCCTGCTCAGACCTGCTCAATCCTGTTCAATCCTGCTCAGTCCTGCTCAATCCTGTTCAATCTGGCTCAATCCTGTTCTATCCTGTTCAATCCTGCTCAATCCTGCTCAGTCCTGCTCAGTCCTGTTCAATCCTGCTCAGTCCTGTTAAATCCTGCTCAATCCTGTTCTATCCTGCTCAATCCTGTTAAATCCTGCTCAATCCTGCTCAGTCATGTTCTATCCTGCTCAATCCTGCCTAATCCTGCTCAGACCTGTTCAATCCTGTTCAATCCTGCTCAGTCCTGCTCAATCCTGCTCAATCATGTTCAGTCCTGCTCAATCCTGCTCAATCCTGCTCAGTCCTGCTCAGTCCTGCTCAATCCTGTTCAATCCTGCTCAGTCCTGCTCAGTCCTGTTCAATCCTGCTCAGTCCTGCTCAATCCTGCTCAGTCCTGCTCAGTCTGCTCAATCCTGTTCAATCCTGCTCAATTCTGCTCAGTCCTGCTCAATCCTGCTCAATCCTGCTCAGTCCTGCTCAATCCTGTTCAATCCTGTTCAATCCTGCTCAGTCCTGCTCAGTCCTGTTCAATCCTGCTCAGACCTGCTCAATCCTGTTCAATCCTGCTCAGTCCTGCTCAATCCTGTTCAAACCTGCTCAGTCCTGCTCAGTTCTGCTCAGTCCTGTTCAATCCTGTTCAATCCTGCTCAGACCTGCTCAATCCTGTTCAATCCTGCTCAATCTTGCTCAGTCCTGTTCAATCCTGCTCAATCCTGCTC
The DNA here is from genome assembly GCF_018320785.1 of Cheilinus undulatus. NCBI lineage: Eukaryota > Metazoa > Chordata > Actinopteri > Labriformes > Labridae > Cheilinus > Cheilinus undulatus. The sequence goes on from NC_054875.1 coordinate 51,125,176, forward strand.
AGCCCTGCTCAATCCTGTTCAATCCTGTTCAATCCTGCTAGGTCCTGCTCAGTCCTGCTCAGTCCTGTTCAATCCTGCTCAGACCTGTTCAATCCTGCTAGGTCCTGCTCAGTCTGCTCATTCCTGTTCAATCCTGCTCAGACCTGCTCAATCCTGCTCAGTCCTGCTCAGTCAGCTCAATCCTGTTCAATCCTGCTCAATCCTGTTCAATCCGGCTCAATCCTGTTCTATCCTGTTCAATCCTGTTCAATCCTGCTCAGTCCTGTTCAATCCTGCTCAGTCCTGCTCAGTCCTGCTCAGTTCTGCTCAGTCCTGTTCAATCCTGCTCAGACCTGCTCAATCCTGTTCAATCCTGCTCAGTCCTGCTCAGTTCTGCTCAGTCCTGTTCAATCCTGCTCAGACCTGCTCAATCCTGTTCAATCCTGCTCAGTCCTGCTCAATCCTGTTCAATCCTGCTCAGACCTGCTCAATCCTGTTCAATCCTGCTCAGACCTGCTCAATCCTGTTCAATCCTGCTCAATCCTGCTCAATCCTGTTCAATCTGGCTCAATCCTGTTCAATCCTGCTCAATCCTGCTCAGTCCTGCTCAATCCTGTTCAATCCTGCTCAGTCCTGCTCAGTCCTGCTCAGTCCTGTTCAATCCTGCTCAGACCTGCTCAATCCTGTTCAATCCTGCTCAGTCCTGCTCAATCCTGTTCAATCCTGCTCAGACCTGCTCAATCCTGTTCAATCCTGCTCAATCCTGCTCAATCCTGTTCAATCTGGCTCAATCCTGTTCTATCCTGTTCAATCCTGCTCAATCCTGCTCAGTCCTGCTCAATCCTGTTCAATCCTGCTCAATCCTGCCCAATCCTGTTCAATCCTGTTCAATCCTGCCTAATCCTGCTTAGACCTGTTCAATCCTGCTCAGTCCTGCTCAGTCCTGCTCAATCCTGTTCAGTCCTGTTCTATCCTGCTCAATCCTGCTCAGTCCTGCTCAATCCTGCTCAATCCTGCCTAATCCTGCTTAGACCTGTTCAATCCTGCTCAGTCCTGCTCAATCCTGCTCAATCCTGTTCAGTCCTGTTCAATCCGGCTCAATCCTGTTCAGTCCTGCTCAATCCTGCTCAGTGATGTTCAATCCTGCACAATCCTGCCTAATCCTGCTCAGACCTGTTAAATCCTGCTCAATCCTGCTCAGTCCTGCTCAATCCTGTTCAGTCCTGCTCAATCCTGCCTAATCCTGCTTAGACCTGTTCAATCCTGCTCAATCCTGCTCAATCCTGTTCAGTCCTGTTCAATCCGGCTCAATCCTGTTCAGTCCTGCTCAATCCTGTTCAATCCTGCTCAATCCTGCCCAATCCTGTTCAATCCTGCTCAATCCTGCCCAATCCTGTTCAATCCTGCTCAATCCTGTTCAATCCTGCTTAGACCTGTTCAATCCTGCTCAGTCCTGCTCAATCCTGCTCAATCCTGTTCAGTCCTGTTCAATCCGGCTCAATCCTGTTCAGTCCTGCTCAGTCCTGCTCAGTGATGTTCAATCCTGCACAATCCTGCCTAATCCTGCTCAGACCTGTTAAATCCTGCTCAATCCTGCTCAGTCCTGCTCAGTCCTGTTCAATCCTGCTCAATCCTGCCTAATCCTGCTTAGACCTGTTCAATCCTGCTCAGTCCTGCTCAATCCTGCTCAATCCTGTTCAGTCCTGTTCAATCCGGCTCAATCCTGTTCAGTCCTGCTCAATCCTGCTCAGTGATGTTCAATCCTGCACAATCCTGCCTAATCCTGCTCAGACCTGTTAAATCCTGTTCAATCCGGCTCAATCCTGTTCAGTCCTGTTCAATCCTGCTCAGTCCTGTTCAATCCTGTTCAATCCTCAACACCAGCAGAGAATCCCTAAATGAACTTAAATCATCTTTAATGTTCTGTTTTTTTCTTCAGTGACCCCAACTCTAAACTTGAACCCTGACCTTTACTCACTCTGTCAGAAAGCTCTTCATCTCCAGGGTTTAAAGGTAATCTAAGGACACCTCCTTTCTTTTATAGACAAAGCCACACAAACATGGAGGCCTCTCCACACATCTCTACTGTTCAGCATTGATAGTTCCTCTCCAGATGTTAGAGCTGCCCACGCCATAGGCACTAATGCAACCCCATACCATCAGAGATGCAGGCTTTAGACCTGAGCCAGGAGAACCAGCTGGATGCTCCAGATCCTCTTTAGTCTACAGGACACGGCGTCCAAGGTTTCCTCTGACCACAGAACAGTTTTCCATTATTCCTCTGACCACAGAACAGTTTTCCATGTTTCCTCTGACCACAGAACAGTTTTCCATGTTTCCTCTGACCACAGAACAGTTTTCCATGTTTCCTCAGTCCATGTTAAATGAGCTTTGGTCCAGAGAAGACGGACCACGGTGTTTCTGGATCCTGGTCACATCTGGCTTCTTCTCTCCATGATCAGCTTTGACTGTCATTGGTGGATGGCACGGCCAACTGTGTTGACAGACGATGATTTCTGGAATGTTCCTGAGCCCATGCAGGGATTTCACTACAGAATCAACTTCATTGATGTTAGAATACTCTGGTCTCTCACGCTGTGATGATGGCGTACTCGTTTAAACTTCATCCTTTTAAAGAATGTCTTCTCCTCAGAGGTCAGAGGTCAGAGCAGCTGCAGGATAGTTTGTTAGTAGAGAAGTCACTCTCACTCAGGAGGAAACGTCCTTATCTCTCTCTCTCTACCCTCCTTGTACACCAAACAGCTGAACACTGCTTCAGCCAGCAGCCTGATAAAGATGCACTCTGAGAAATGTCTAGAAAATCACGTAGGAGGAAAAAGGAAACGGAGGGAAACTTGCACGTAGGAAAGCAAATGACAGCGTTTTACTAGAATAGCTCCTGGCCTCTGAACCGCATCAGTGATTACAGATAGAGAGAGAATAGTTCTCTGATGAAGGCTGGAATTTTCCATTCAGATTGTTTGTGAAGCCACAAAAGATCAACGTCTGAAATGGATTTCCTCCAGTGAAGCCGATAGGATCAGGCTGGTCTGCTGGGGATCTGGATCATTGTTCACATTCATCTGGACCGCACCACACAGAGACCGTTCACATCCTCCCCTGGCCTGGCCTGGCTCCTGATAGATGTATTCATGGCCCTGAGCCTGGTTTAAACATGAGGGTTTTAAATAAGCTGGCTCTTACAGTTTTAAACTACAATTGTCAGTTTTATTAATGAAGGAAATCTGTTCAGCTGATGAAACAAAGACTGGCACTAACCACGCAGAGCAGAGCAGAGCAGACTCCGTGTCTCATCAGCCAAATCCATCCTGAAACGCTCCGACTCACACGACCAATTAGCATTGTTTGAAGAGAATGAGGTGGTAGCTATGGGCGGGGCTTAGTCGTACTAGCCAATTGTAATAGCTGCCTCTAGGTGGTGATAAGCTCAGATGTAGCTTTTCATTGCGAGGAGGACCTGGGGTCCCTAAATGAAAGTCTCCTACTTTACCTCTGAGCTAACGCATTAGCTGATGGTGTAAGCCTAGTTTTAGTCCAAAGTGAAGACGACACGTATGTGCAGAAACAACAACACTACTGCTGTGACAGAGTCACATGTTGATCAATAGTTAGACTTAATGAAGCTTAAATGATTCAAACTGAAGCAGAAACAACAGTCTGCTGCTTTCTCTTTTAACTTCCCAGATGTGAATAACAACTTCTGCAGCCTCTGGTGTGACTGAGCTGTCACTCAAAAACTCACTGGCCAATAGGATTCCCCCCTGAAAAGCCCGCCCGCATGTGACAATAGTGTCAGAACTGAGAGCAAAAACTGAAGAAAGGCAGACAAAGAATCAGAAATGAAGTCTGGAGGTCTGTAGCCATTGACTCTGCAGAAAGTTGGTGACCTCTGCCCTCTATGACCTCAGCATCCTCTGACCCCACCCCGTCATTTTACGTGGCCTACCACTTGGCGGCTGAGTTGCTGCGGTTCCCAATGGCTTCCACTTTGTTCTAATACCACTGACAGCTGACTGTGGAATATTTAGGAGCCAGGAAATTTCACCACTGGACTTGTTGCACAGGTGGCATCCTATCACAGTACCACGCTGGAATTCACTGAGCTCCTGAGAGCCAGTCTACATGCCTAGGTGATGATTTTATACACCTGTGGACATGGAAGTGACTGGAACACCTGATTTACATTATTAGGATGGGTGAACGAATACTTTTGGCAATATAGTGTATATTTATACTCATATATGTAAAGAAGTCAGCTAAGACAGGCAAAGGGACAACACTGCTTCATGTGGCTGACAGCAGTGTCTCCTTCTCTACAATAATTCCTGACTGCAGACATAAAAGTTCCATTCTCTCCAGTCAGAACGTTTTATTTTACTTTTTCTGTTTGGATTCAGGGTTTTCATTTCAGTGCAGTTTCATTCTTATTCCTCCTGTCAATCAGTCTACGCCCAGGAGGGAGATTGGATTGGAGAATAATAACTCAGAAGTGGAGTAGCAATTCCCTCCACAAATATGATTCTGACATCCATCTGTGTTCATGAATGATGCCTTCATCAGCCTGCACACAGAGACTTTTTAAACTGGTTTCACTGCAGACAATCTCTGTGGATTTAAGAACGTGTGACCACAGGCATTAGCACGGCGTGGATCAGGTTAGAACGTTCCCTGATGTTCTACAGCTTCAGAACCACTGATCAGCGGACAGCTGCTCATTACAGACAGTAGAGGAGCTGTCCATGGTGCTGAAAGTGGGACTGCTTCAGCTAGTACAGCACATCTATCTGAACCCATACAAGCAAATATAAACCCTGCAGCTGTCTTCAGCATGATAATTAAACAGCTTTTCACATTCTGAAGATGCAGCTAAACTCTGAGTAACAGCCAGAGATGGACAACAGAGCAAGGAGAGGCTGATGGAACAAGAAGTGATGGTTTCAGCAGAGAGAGGAGAGGAGAAGTTAGCAGGAGCAGCTAATGAGCTATTCTCTGTCTGCTCAGATTGTGATTGGCATCTACATCTGTCAGCTCAGAGTGACAGGCTGTGCCAATCAGACGGCTGATTGCAGCGCTGCAGAGAGACGGCCCACACATTCACACAGGGCTGTATGCATGTCATTAGCATGTCTTCACACAGACTGGCAGTCATGCATGTGCAGAAGTCCACACGTCAGCCTCAATGCTTCACTGGTGGCACATTTAGAAAACCCTGCTGGGTTATGAATGAGTAAGCACACAGAGAGCCTAGGCTACCAAAAAAAGCCAAGGGGAGACTTAAATGCGCATTAGAAAAACGCTGTATGTGTCTCTCTGTCTTTCTAAAGGCTGATTATTAAGATCAGCTATTCTCTTTGTAGCACAGCAGAAGGATTCCTGTTTCTATCATTGACGCCTGCTCCCCACAGACTATTTCTACATCCACAGAGCTGTGTCTGAGCTTTAGCACCTGGAGGAGTTTAGCTTTAGCGTTAGCATGCTACACCTGAAGGTTTGAGCAGGAACAAGCATGCAGGCCAACACATTAAACGATTGTGTTCTTTCACCTAACTGCAGTGAAACGTAAAAGTCTATCACAGACTGCATTAAAAATAGGCAGCGTGCAAGTCAACAAGGTCGGCAGAACCTGGACAAAGCTATTCCTGTTGATTTATCCACTGCTAATCAAGGCTAAAGTTGTTTTTGTCCTTAAATAGTTCTCTGGGTGGTAAAAGAATCAGGGAAAGTCTGGAGGGCTAAAACCCAATCAGTGAGTGTGTGTCTGCGTGTGTGTTTCCCTGGAAGACTTCACATACTGAAGCTGAACGTTGATTTTCTCTGATCAGGAACCATAATAATGATAATAATAATATTATTATCATCATTATTACCTCCACCAAGGAGGTTATGTGATCGGCTAGTTTGTTAGCAACATTAATTTAAAAAGTTATGGCATAAAGAAGAACTGATTAGATTTTGGGACTGATCCAGATCACCGTCTGGTTCCAGGAATTTTTTAAGGATTCTGTACTATTGGGAGATAGGGCTGATGGCGGAGGTCTGCGCTGTTACCACTTTACACCAGGAGATGGCAGACATGAGTAACTTCAATCCCAGCAGCATTGTGGGTGTGTTTCTATTCAAACTTTTTGGAGTTTATAGAGTTTGAAAGACACACGCCCGGTGGAGGAGACGAGTCGGAGCGTAACAGAGAGAAAGACAGCGAATTATAGCGAGAATACTCACAATGCTGGGAGGAATAGAGGAATATTCACCCTCTGACATGACTTCCAGTCATCCAGTGAGACCATGGGTGAGACTGTCAGTGCATCTGTTGGCACCAGCAGGCAACGCTTCCACCATGACAGTCCACCCTTAATTTTATAGGACGGATCTTTAAGTCTTTACCTCCCTCTCCTCGTCTGTTTCTGTCCTCTGGTATTCAGGTCTAATTTCATGCCTGTGTTAGTTTATTCGTCTCTCTCTCTGTGATTGCTTTCCTTCACCTCCGTCCTCCCCCACCGCTCTGTTGTCCCCGTCCATATGTCCATTACTCCATCATCCTCCCTCTCCCTGTATCAGAGCTGATTGCCCTTCTTCAAACCCTCCATTTTCTATTTTTCCTTCCATTAACAGACACTCATCCTCTCCCTCCCTTTCCCTTTAATCAAACTCTTCTGTCATGTTCCTTGCTCCTCTATTCTCTCTGTAACTTTTTTATCAGAGTATTTTTGAATCATACTTCCGTCTGTCCTTGTTGACCTCCTGGTGTATCTCTGAACCAGCGCTCCTCTCTCCCGTTCTCCTCGTCTCTTCCTGTGGGTAGGCCATGCTCCCCTTTATCCATCTTCCCCTCTTTGCTCGACTCTCCTTTCATCTATCTTTCTTCCTGTGCATTACTCACTTCTCTTCTTTCCTCCCCCGTGTCTCCTCCTCTTCACCGAGCCTTCCTCCCCCTGTCTCCCCAGTGATACATCGGTCTGTATCTAATCCCTCAGTGATGGATTTGGCCCTGCTTCTCTCTGCCCAGGGTGGTAAACATCAGCAGGAGTCTGAGAGAGAAAGGAAGATACTGATACATGAACTCATGTTTATAGATCAGCCTGTGTTAGAACATATGAATGATTATTAATAGGAGTCTATGAAGAGGAGTTTAGAGAGGGGAAAGAACAATCAGGAGTGTAAACATGACCGTGGAGTGTTACCACAGATTAGATCAGCTTTGGATGGCTGATGAAATCCTCTCTGATCTCTGAAACTTTCAGACTGAATCTTTCACACTCTAAGCGACTGCAGAGATCAAACCAAACCAAACTCAGCTGTTTAAACACTGTGGATGTGGTGCAGCCAAGCTCAGACTCTGCTCAGGAACGTGCTGACAGAAGTCCTCCAGATGTTCTCCCGAGCCTTGCTTCAAAACCACAAATCTTCATCAGGTCCAGGTTTCTAGGGTCCACCAGACAGCAGGTTCCAAACCAGACCAGGGTACGCTGCCGTTACTACGATCCCACAAAGATGACCAATCAGAGGACGTGTGAGGGAATTTTAAGCATATCTCCTTGATATTAAGGATTTTAGTCATGGGGGTTTCAGGATGTCATGAGATACGTCAGCAGCTGGATGTTGTAAAAGGTCGTGAAGACCCCCTTGTGAGGAGATGACTATCGCATGTGGGGTTGTAAAAGTAAATAAGTGGCAGAAAACAGACGTTTGCTGGGGGCGACCCAGGCGGTCCAGAAAGGCTTCAGACACAAACTGTCAATGTTATGAACGCTGAGGTTTTAACTTCGTTGATTAGATTATTTGACAGAGGCCATACAAAACAAAACTGTCCAGCCAGAGTTAGCTATAAAGCTAATTTTCATCTGTGGTCCCTGCGCAGGAGATGGAAAAGAATACACAATACAAATGATAAAAACAAACATACCAACATTTAAAACAACACATACTCAACAACAGTCCATAACTAAAAACAACACATTTGAGATTACACTTCATTGTGTCTGAGATTGATGCATTCAGAGGATTAATCGATGGTCACATGATTGTTTTTCCTTGAGCCATGATTTCAGTTCACTTTAAAGCACTGAGGCTCTTACAGTCTCTGATAGGGGGAGGAACTGAGTTCAGTCTCCTCTGGCTGATGCCCTGGCCTCCCTAAGATTGGTCCTGCAAATAACACACATTATTTAAGTGGGGGCGGGGCCTGATCATGAATTAATTTATACATCAGACACACATCTGCATAACAAAGAAACCGTCAAAGGTCATTAAGTTCTATCTCTTAATGCTGTTACCATGGTGGTCCTTCCTGGCTTTTTATCCAGAGTTTTCAGTGATTGTTTGGAGAGGGTGTGTAATGGTTTTAGAGTGGTTGCTCCAGCCTGAGACCAGCTCGTAACACAGTAAGAGAAATGAGAAAAAATCATTGAGTGCATGAATAATTTAGCAGCGGCCAAAGGTAACTGATGCCTGACATGTCTGTTCATAAGGCTGGCTCTTACAGACATTTTTTACATGTCTCTTAAAGTTTAGATTGGAGTCAGTTGTTATGGCCAGAAACGTGAAATGTTCAACAGTCTGTGTTTTCTCTCCGTTTACAGTCATATCAGGTTGAGGTGTATAATTTCTCCTGATAGAAAAATACATTTCTACAGTTTTGCTCACATTAAGCGTTAGACAGCTGTGAGTTAGCCAATCAGAGACTTTGTTTAATGCTGGAGAGAGTCTGGATGCAGCTTGTTCTCTTGTTTTAGCATGGGTGTAGATAACCGTGTCATCTGCGTACATTTGAATTTGTATCTCTGGACAAATCAGGGGCAGACCATTAACGTATAAACTAAATAAAATCGGCCCTAGGATTGATCCTTGCGGCACTCCAACATTACAGCCAATAAAAGATGAGCATGTTTCCTGAGCATAAGTATGACTCCATCCATGTCAGCGCTTGACCGGAAAATTCAACTCTGGCAATTTAGACAACCACACATTATGGTTTACAGTATCAAAAGCTTTTTTGAAATCAAGGAAAACAGCAGCAACAACACCTCCACTGCCCAGACTAGGTTTGATTTGTTCTATAAAGTAACAAATTGCTGTTTTGGTTGAGTGGTATTTCCTGAAACCAAACTGTATAGGATGCGGTGGAAAATGACTGTTGTTTCAATGAGCTATCAGCTGGTCACAGATGACCCTCTCTGTGACTCTGGGGATCACTTACAGGCCTAGTTTGCTACATTAGTTTCATCACCGGCCTTAAAGATGGGAGTTACAACTGCTGATTTCCAAGCGCTGGGAGAATTACATTGTTTTACTGACAAATTTACAAGATGACTAATAGGAGCACGGAGGTTGCAGGATCACAATCAAAAACATCTTTAGCCCTGGAGGTTTGAATTTGGTTCAAGACTTTAATTATAGAGGATCCTGACACCTCAGAAATATTAAAAACAGGGAAATCACAGTTTGCTGAAGCAATAATTTTACTTCTTAAACCAAATTTGTGTCCGATCTTGGACTGAATCTATGAAATGATTCTTAAACACAGAGCATATTTGATTTTTGTCTTGCGTTAAACTTCCTTGCACTTCTAATTCAAATCCTTTGGCTCCTTTGTAGTTGCCTTTCTTTAAAACTTTGTTGATGTTTTCCCAAGTTTGCCTTGTATTTCCTTTAGCGTCGTTTATCATATCTATGAAAAATTTAGCTTTTTCTTTCCTAAATTCATTGACAACTTTATTACGAGGACGCTGAAAGGTCCCTCTGTCATGACAATTTTTAAGGAGTGATCCTTTTGCTTCATTAAACTCCACAGATGTTCAGTTATCCAAGGCAAATTCATTTCATGTTTTTACTGAATTCATCTTCAACCTTGTTGATTGTGGACATAAAACATTTTGAAGCAGACTCTGGATCATCTGAGGACAGGATATCAGTCCAAGTTAGTTCTTCAAACTTCCTTTCGGATTCACTGAAAGTCTCTTAGGAATCATTTTGATCATATCTTTGCTTGCTTGCTGGTATGAACCTGTGCTTTGTTAGTTTCCTTCACTCCTTTCTAAAGACATTATATCCTTTAACCCTACATGCAGAGCTGGGTGATTGTTGTTCAGTTTTTGATGCGACACTTCTGATATTTAAATGTCCTCTGAGTAATCCTTTAGGCTTTGCACGCGGGTCCCACAAAACTTCAGCGTGGTTCGTTGTTTGAAGCAGCTGAAAGCTGCGTTGTTTGAGCACAGCGGGGATAATTGGAGGTGCTGGCGTCGAAGTTACCGAAATAACATCCATCATGTGCCGGTAAGGAGTTTTATTGTCACTGTGTCTTGTCCTTGTCTTTTGAGGATGTCGGAGGAAAGAGAGTCACACGCGGAGTCAGAACAGCTGATTTTGGGTTCAGGGTTTTTCACCTGCGAGCAGGACTGTGACTGCTAAATATCCGAGTATTCTCCGAAGCTGTGAGGATGATTTTACTCCCGTTGTGGTTCTTATTTGTGTTTCGGGAGAAGTCGCTTTTCCAGCGTCCAGCAGCAGGGAGAAGCAGATGAACCGGCTCCGTGAGTTAAAGGTAACAGGGTGTCCATGGTGTCTTTGCTGCAGCGAAGTGATAACTTTCTGCAGCGAATCAGTAGTCACCACCCTTTGTCTTCAGGCAGTTGTAAAGCATACGCCACGTTTATGAACTGTGAAATTGAAGTTCGCAGCTCTTGCCCTGTTGCAGGCGTCTGCCGCCATCTTGTCTGTATCATCATTTCACCACCTCAGGTTAGGAGCAGCACATAGACATGCCGGGTTAACTCCAGATCAAACTTAGTAAAATGTTAAATAAAATCATTTATGGAGATTTATGCTGAAATTAAACTGGTGATAAAATGTTAGTCATGACTATTATTGGATGTAACCAGCTGGTATTTTGGGGTCATGGGCTGAAAAAGTTTCATAAGCGGTGGATTAAAACACACGATCAGGAATGTTTATTTTCATGTGATCGGGAGGGTTTGTCCGTTTGTTAGCAGCATAACTCAAAAAGTTATTGACAGATTTTGATGACATTTTCAGAAAATGTCAGAAATGGCACAAGGAAGAAATGATTTGGGACTGATCCGGATCACCCTCTGGATCCAGGAATTTTTTAAGGATTCTTCACTACTGGGAGAGAGGGCTGATGGTGGAGGTCTACGCTCTCTGAGTGCTTTTCTAAGAGGACTGGAGCTGGAGCGTCATGGACGTCTGCAGCCAGGCCGTCTCAGCTGACTGAGCGATCACATGACTTTATCTGTGAAATATCACTGGGTACTGGTGTTGCTGTAGAACGGGAGCATGGAGAAAACGAATCAAGCGCACCTTTAGATGCTGGCTGTCTCTGCCTCAGGAGTCTGAGACGTTAGCTGTGTTCATGGTTAAACTGATGTTACTGTAAATATCTGAGGCGCTATTTAAATCACCTGTTTACAGTCTTCGTGTGTGTTTGGTTGTACGGTCTACAGACAGATGTTTTCTTTATATCCTGTTTATTTTTGTATCTCTGATCTTCTGTCAGACTTCTGCTCTTTTTTCAGGCTGCTGCTCAGAGCCTTCATTCTCCCCATGGGGACAAATAAAAGTTTTTTGTTGTTTTTGTTTTTTTGTTTGTATGATTTTTTGTTGAATGCCCAAAGGGATCACATACTTTCACATGACTATGATGAAATAATAGTAATAAAAATCTCCAGGGTAAAAAGCAGAAACTGTTGGTCCTCTCCCGTGTTTTCAGCGGTTCAGGTGGCGTTTACAGCCGATCTGTGAAAACAGCCTGAAACCTGCTTTTATAGGCAGAGTTTGCTGTGTTTAGCTTAACGGCCTCATCCTCTCCTCCTCAAACACCTGTCCTACTCTCCTCTCTTCTCATTCTTATTCCTGAGGGAGAGTTTTATCCTCCGCCTCAGTGCCCACAGTAATGCCGTCATGTTCATGTGTGTGTAGGAGCGTAGAAACCTGCACACACTCATGGAGGCTGCTGGGTAGAGGATGGATGCTCTCTCCTTCAGTAACGTGTGAATCACATGTGTGGAGGTGGTGGAGCACGTTCTCTCTTCATGCTTTAACTCTCTCCATTATGGTCTGAGTTTCCTCCAAGAAGGAGACGGATGAAGGAGAGAGGCGGAGAGGAGGAGGGCTGGAGGATGGAAACGGGTCTCATTAAGATCAACACAGACAGAGCAGAGGAGAGAAAAGGAGGCTGGACTTAGAGAGGAAGGAGGAGACTGGATGCAAAGGTATCAGATACAAGGAGTTCTACAAGTTCTCAGTCCAGACATCTCCAGAGACATCCACAGCAGGACCAGGGCCTCCTGGCAACCCTGCTTCCTCCAGGACAGTACCTTAGGCCGGGTTTCCTTTCCACATCCCTCCTTACTCCACCCTAAAGGTGTAGACTTTGTTATTTTTAACAGATTATTTTCCCAGGCCACCGGTAGAATGCTGGGACATCCAGAGCATGACAGGGGTTGCATCAGTCCCCCTTGTCCCTCGTTGTCCTAAGGTGGGTTACTTCCCTCAGCCTCAGGTTTGGCCCAAATGTGCCCCAAAGTTCTGCAGAGTCCTGAAGATGCAGTTAAAGTCTGAGTGATGTTTGAACATGAGCCACAGTTTACAGCTGAGCCTTGATCTTTAGAGAGAAGACTAAGGGGTCCTGATCCACCAGAGGAGGACCAGGGACCTGCAGGATCAGATGTTTTACTGTCTGGAAGATGTGTGGTGATTCTGAGGCTAGCCTCTAATCTGACTAGACAGAGGCAGAGCTGGATTAAAACGCCATCACTGATAGGATCCATTTCTGCAGTGATACTTCAGTTAGTTTGGATTGGAGATGGAGAATGGACCAATCAGAGGAAAGAGAGTTGAAGTAGGTTAGCAGAGGATGAACTAAGGGTTAAAACGGACAGGCTGATATGAGTCAGAGTAAACTAGAGAAATGTCCCTTTAAAGAGTGCAGTGTGGCTGTTGAACATCCATCAGAGCTCTGTTAGTTTGTTCAACTTCACCATGTTTAGAGGCAGAAGGCTCTAAGCCCAGCAGATGCTGCAGTGGACCAAACATCCAGCCACCACAGACCTGACCACCTGACCACCGGCCGGATCCTCCAGCCGTCCAGGAGTCCTGCTGACCCCCCTCAGCCCCGGTGGTAGTTACAGAGATGCTGAAAAATCTCCTCCTCCCCCTCACACTGAGAGAGACGGCGTGTTCTCTGGGCCTCACGCTGAGCATGGCTGTTTGTTGCATATGCATGCATATTTGCATAACCTCCCGGTGAGGCCGGCTCTTTCATCCCGGCTCTGCCTCAGAAGTCTTTGTTGCCTGTTGGCTCTTTGTGCAGCTCTGAGCCTCATTAGTTCACTGTTGTTCCTGGAGCTGTGAATTCAATCAGGCTAGAGTAGACTCTGTGCCTCTTTATCTCCACTCCATCGCTCTTCTCCTCTTTGTTTCTGCAGCTCTGAATAGAGGTGGATCACAGTTTCAGCTAATTAACAACGTCTTCACCGTCATGGTGTCAGAGAGAGACAACGTCAGGCAGACACAGCATCATCAGTGTGACAGAGGAGGAATGAACGCCAGGACAGGCTCAGAAAAACACGATGACTAAAACCATCCTGGGCAGGACAGGTGCAGCGAACAGCAGCTAAGGGGGGTACTAATAAACTGGACTAGACTGGACTGGACTGGACTAGACTAGACTAAACTAGACTGGACTAGACTAGACTAGAGTAAGCTAGACTGGACTGGACTAGACTGGACTAGACTGGACTAGACTAGACTAGACTAAACTAGACTAGAATAGACTAGACTAGACTAGACTAAACTAGACTAAACTCGACTGGACTAGGCTGGACTAGACTACACTAGACTGGACTAGACTGGACTGGACCGGACTGGACTAGACTAAACTAGACTGGACTAAACTTGACTAGACTAATCTAAACCAGACTAGACTAGACTCAACTAGACTAAACTAGACTTAACTAGACTAGACTGGACTTAACTAGACTAGACTAGAGTAAACTAGACTAGAATAGACTAGACTAAACTAGACTAAACTAGACTGGACTAGACTAGACTAGAGTAAACTAGACTAGACTAGACTAGACTAGACTAGACTAGACTAGACTAGACTAGACTAAACTAGACTAGACTAGACTAGACTAGACTAGACTAGACTAGACTGGACTGGACTGGACTGGACTGGACTGGACTGGACTGGACTGGACTAGACTAGACTAGACTAGACTAGAGTAAACTAGACTAGACTAGACTAGAGTAAACTAGACTAGAATAGACTAGACTAGACTAAACTAGACTAGACTGGACTAGACTAGACTAGACTAGACTGGACTAGACTAGACTAGAGTAAACTAGACTAGAATAACCTAGACTAGACTAAACTGGACTAAACTAGACTGGACTAGACTAGACTAGAGTAAACAAGACTAGACTAGACTAGACTAGACTAGACTAGACTAAACTAGACTAGACTGGACTAGACTAGACTAAACTAGACTGGACTAGACTAGACTAGAGTAAACTAGACTAGAATAACCTAGACTAGACTAAACTGGACTAAACTAGACTGGACTAGACTAGACTAGAGTAAACAAGACTAGAATAGACTAGACTAGACTAGACTAGACTGGACTAGACTAGACTAAACTAGACTAAGCTAGACTGGACTAGACTAGACTAGAGTAAATTAGACTAGAATAGACTAGACTACACTAGACTAGACTAAACTAGACTGGACTGGACTGGACTAGACTGGACTGGACTAGACTAGACTAGAGTAAATTAGACTACAATAGACTAGACTAGACTAGACTAGACTAGACTGGACTAGACTAGACTAAACTAGACTAAGCTAGACTGGACTAGACTAGACTAGAGTAAATTAGACTAGAATAGACTAGACTACACTAGACTAGACTAAACTAGACTGGACTGGACTGGACTAGACTGGACTGGACTAGACTAGAGTAAACTAGACTAGAATAGACTAGACTAGACTAGACTAGACTAGACTAAACTAGACTAGACTAGACTAGACTGGACTAGACTAGACTAGACTGGACTAGACTAGACTAGAGTAAACTAGACTAGAATAACCTAGACTAGACTAAACAAGACTAGACTAGACTAGACTAGACTAGACTGGACTGGACTGGACTGGACTGGACTGGACTGGACTGGACTAGACTAGACTAGACTAGACTAGACTAAACTAATCTAAACCAGACTAGACTAGACTCAACTAGACTAAACTAGACTTAACTAGACTAGACTAGACTAGACTAGACTGGACTGGACTGGACTAGACTGGACTAGACTAGACTAAACTAGACTGGACTAGACTAGACCAGAGTAAACTAGACTAGAATAACCTAGACTAGACTAAACTAGTCTGGACTAGACTAGACTAGACTCAACTAGACTAAACTAGACTTAACTAGACCAGACTAGACTAGACTAGACTCAACTAGACTAAACTAGACTTAACTAGACCAGACTAGACTAGACTAGACTGGACTGGACTGGACTAGACTAGACTAAACTAGACTGGACTAGACTAGACTAGAGTAAACTAGACTAGAATAACCTAGACTAGACTAAACTAGACTAGACTGGACTGGACTAGACTAGACTAAACTAGACTGGACTAGACTAGACTAAACTAATCTAAACCAGACTAGACTAGACTCAACTAGACTAAACTAGACTTAACTAGACCAGACTAGACTAGACTAGACTCAACTAGACTAAACTAGACTTAACTAGACCAGACTAGACTAGACTAGACTGGACTGGACTGGACTAGACTAGACTAAACTAGACTGGACTAGACTAGACTAGAGTAAACTAGACTAGAATAACCTAGACTAGACTAAACTAGACTAGACTGGACTGGACTAGACTAGACTAAACTAGACTGGACTAGACTAGACTAGAGTAAACTAGACTAGACTAAACTAGACTAGACTGGACTAGACTAGACTGGACTAGACTAGACTAGAGTAAACTAGACTAGAATAGCCTAGACTAGACTAAACTAGACTAAACTAGACTGGACTGGACTAGACTAAACTAGACTGGACTAGACTAGACTAGAGTAAACTAGACTAGAATAGACTAGACTAGACTAGACTAGACTAGACTGGACTAGACTAGACTAAACTAGACTGGACTAGACTAGACTAGAGTAAACTAGACTAGAATAGACTAGACTAGACTAGACTAAACTAGACTAGACTGGACTGGACTAGACTAGACTAGACTAAACTTGACTGGACTTAACTAGACTAGACTAGACTGGACTAGACTAGACTAGAGTAAACTAGACTAGAATAACCTAGACTAGACTAAACAAGACTAGACTAGACTAGACTAGACTAGACTAAACTTGACTGGACTGGACTAGACTAGACTGGACTAGACTAAACTTGACTAGACTAGACTAGACTGGACTAAACTAGACTAGACTAAACTAGAATAGACTAGACTAAACTAATCTAAAACAGACTAGACTAGACTCAACTAAACTAAACTAGACTAAACTAATCTAAACCAGACTAGACTAGACTAGACTCAACTAGACTAAACTAGACTAGACTAGACTAGACTAGACTAGACTAAACTAAACTAGACAAGACTAAACTAAACTAAACTAGACTAAACTAATCTAAACCAGACTAGACTAGACTCAACTAGACTAAAGTAGACTTAACTAGACTAAACTAGACTAGACTAGACCAGACTAGACTAAACTAGACTAGGCTAAGCTAGACTAGGCCAGACAAGACTAAACTAAACTAGACTAGACTAGACTAGACTAAACTAATCTAAACCAGACTAGACTAGACTCAACTAAACTAAACTAGACTAAACTAATCTAAACCAGACTAGACTAGACTCAACTAGACTAAACTAATCTAAACCAGACTAGACTAGACTCAACTAGACTAAACTAGACTAGACTAGACTAGACTAGACTAATCTAAACCAGACTAGACTAGACTCAACTAGACTAAACTAGACTTAACTAGACTAGACTAGACTAGACTCAACTAGACTAAACTAGACTAGACTAGACTAAACTAAACTAAACTAGACTGGACTAGACTAGACTGGACTAGACTAGACTAGAGTAAACTAGACTAGAATAACCAAGACTAGACTAAACTAGACTAAACTAGACTGGACTGGACTAGACTAAACTAGACTGGACTAGACTAGACTAGAGTAAACTAGACTAGAATAGACTAGACTAGACTAGACTAGACTAGACTGGACTAGACTAAACTAGACTAAACTAGACTGGACTAGACTAGACTAGAGTAAACTAGACTAGAATAGACTAGACTAGACTAGACTAGACTAAACTAGACTAGACTGGACTGGACTAGACTAGACTAGACTAGACTGGACTTAACTAGACTAGACTAGACTGGACTAGACTAGACTAGAGTAAACTAGACTAGAATAACCTAGACTAGACTAAACAAGACTAGACTAGACTAGACTAGACTAGACTAAACTTGACTGGACTGGACTAGACTAGACTGGACTAGACTAAACTTGACTAGACTAGACTAGACTAGACTAAACTAGACTAGACTAAACTAGAATAGACTAGACTAAACTAATCTAAAACAGACTAGACTAGACTCAACTAAACTAAACTAGACTAAACTAATCTAAACCAGACTAGACTAGACTAGACTCAACTAGACTAAACTAGACTAGACTAGACTAGACTAGACTAAACTAAACTAGACAAGACTAAACTAAACTAAACTAGACTAAACTAATCTAAACCAGACTAGACTAGACTCAACTAGACTAAAGTAGACTTAACTAGACTAAACTAGACTAGACTAGACCAGACTAGACTAAACTAGACTAGGCTAAGCTAGACTAGGCCAGACAAGACTAAACTAAACTAGACTAGACTAAACTAGACTAAACTAATCTAAACCAGACTAGACTAGACTCAACTAGACTAAACTAGACTTAACTAGACTAGACTAGACTAGACTCAACTAGACTAAACTAGACTAGACTAGACTAAACTAAACTAAACTAGACTGGACTAGACTAGACTGGACTAGACTAGACTAGAGTAAACTAGACTAGAATAACCTAGACTAGACTAAACTAGACTGGACTGGACTAGACTAAACTAGACTGGACTAGACTAGACTAGAGTAAACTAGACTAGAATAGACTAGACTAGACTAGACTAGACTGGACTAGACTAGACTAAACTAGAGTAAACTAGACTGGACTAGACTAGACTAGAGTAAACTAGACTAGAATAGACTAGACTAGACTAGACTAGACTAAACTAGACTAGACTGGACTGGACTAGACTAGACTAGACTAGACTGGACTTAACTAGACTAGACTAGACTGGACTAGACTAGACTAGAGTAAACTAGACTAGAGTAAACTAGACTAGACTAAACAAGACTAGACTAGACTAGACTAGACTAGACTAAACTTGACTGGACTGGACTAGACTAGACTGGACTAGACTAAACTTGACTAGACTAGACTAGACTGGACTAAACTAGACTAGACTAAACTAGAATAGACTAGACTAAACTAATCTAAAACAGACTAGACTAGACTCAACTAAACTAAAATAGACTCACCAGTGTATGCTCTTTGGTCTGGTACTGTGGTCTCTGGGTCTGAGAGTAGGACCTCAAACTCATCAGGGACTGACCAACCAGGACTGGCATGATGATGGAGGGAGGGCCAGATTAGGCCACACCCAGAAAGAAGGCTGACAATAGAGCGTACCGTAGCGACAGTCTCTGTCCAACCTATGGACTGTAGAAAGAATTGGACAACCCCCGTGTGACGTCAGTCTGCTTACAATAGGGGGACTCAGACGGCTTTTGAAGCCCATGCGTGGATGCTTCCATATCTAAATCGCAGTCTCAATCGAACCTTAGATCAACCTAATGGCCCGCCCACTAAGCGCGACTTCCTGTCAGCCTGCTAGCTAGCATTCCGGTTGTGAAGTGAGGTTTATCCTAAATATAATCCAAAGGTACAAAAATATTCACCCCCCCGTACCGTGGGAGCAAAAGAAGACTCTAGCTAATGAGCCTCGTTTGGTGTTCTGAACCAGTCCGTAGACCAGTTTATTTCTTGTCTTAAAACCGGCTGTTTCACACGTGTGCAGACGGAACTTCCGGTTTTCCTGCAGACAGCCTCAAGTGGACACTCGCGGTATAGCAACTTTTGCACTTCCGCATTGGCTTCAGTTTTTAGGACCGGGGGTTGGTGCGTGGTCCAAACATGATGATGAATGTGCTACCTCCATGCTAACTCCATGCTAATTCTGTGATAACTGTGTGCTACCTCTATGCTAACTCCATGCTAACTCCATGCTAACTCTATGATAATCCATGCTAACTCTGTGATCACTGTGTGCTACCTCTATGCTAACTCCATGCTACCTCTATGATAACTCCATGCTACCTCTATGATAACTCCATGCTACCTCTATGCTAACTCCATGCTACCTCTATGCTAACTCCATGCTACCTCTATGCTAACTCCATGCTACCTCTATGATAACTCCATGCTACCTCTATGATAACTTCATGCTACCTCTATGATAACTCCATGCTACCTCTATGATAACTCCATGCTACCTCTATGATAACTCCATGCTACCTCTATGATAACTCCATGCTACCT